>NW_028297182.1:520000-820000 GCF_055798465.1 Pogonomyrmex barbatus | reverse complement strand
ATGTATTAAATTTAACACCTTGTCTGCTGTATTATAGAAAGATGAAGTTTCCGCTGGTGTGATTTCTCTACATTCATGTTCTTTTGTTTTTAATACCTAAAGATTGATTAAAATTAAATTATTTGATTGAATAAACAATATAGCATCAACAATATTATACGACTTACTGCACTACAAAGTGATTGGAGATCGTAACTTCTAACTTTTAAATTTAATTCCTTTGCTGAGATTTGTATATCACAAATCGGGCGACCAACAAACGCTTGATTAAGAATTATTTTTCCCTGTATAAATATTTGGATTATATTATAAATAAAAGAATTCTTTTAGATATAAATACATAAATTTCATTCTTTTAATCCAATGGTTTAAAAGAAATAAATTATGTCTTACTCTAAGTAGAGGAGGAGTTGTTGACTTCAATCTTCCCATTCTGTTCCAATTAGATACCTTCAAGGCAAACATTCTCTGCATTAAAACGTCAAATTGGAATGCACAATCGTAGCCTATTATTAAATCGGGATCCACTTTCTGCATTAAAGTTAATAATTCTTCAAGTAACTCGCTTTCGGTTTCACATTTTATTATTTCGACATTCGGCACTTTTAGAAAAGTATCACGAATTTGTCGCGGCCACGGAGTGTCTCGTGGATGTGTGACAACTGTAAAGAATTACACAGTCTTTATTAATGTGTATCAGCAGATGAATTAAAAAATAATTCTACAATTTAAGGATATAAAACGATAAATATTTTATATTTAAATATTTATGAAAATTTTTTTTCCTTTGCTTCTTTAAACAACAAAATATTGGCGTTCTGAAATGTTAATTAAATTATTAATTATGATAAATTAAACAATTAGTAAATGACGCAATACAAAATTATACTTACAGCAAAACTGACGATCATAAGGCGGCTTTGGTGGTTCCTTATCGACATTATACTTATGATGAATTAACACAACAACCATCACTAGTTCATTTTGTAGTTTTGCATTCAAAGACATTCTTACATTGAGAGTTGCTGTTATTATTGGAGGCTTAGCTTTTTCTTGGGAGCACAGCGATATATTCTCCATGTCTGAAGTAACTACCTGTTGCATTATAATATAGAATAGATTGTATTAAATTTCTTTTTTTTTTATTATCATATAATAAATGCATTTACATACTATCTGTGGACACCAAGCAAATCGTCCTACGGTAGGCGATATATTCTTAACATCCAACCAACAAGGCCCCTTAATCTTTCGTTCTATAAGTAACAGCTCTAATGCATTCACTGTGGTGCCAAAAACACGTTCTATTGCTCGACCCGAGTAGTCGGCATCGATTGCTGGATAGCGCGCATTATATCTGACTTCCAAGTAATCTGAAGTTTTCGGTGTACCTTCTTTTTCAAACGAATAATGCTTCTTCACTTCTTTACAATTAAACTCCATTATACGCACTTTATTAGCATATTCATCAAATTCTTTATACACATCTTCCATAGTAGTTATTTGTGATTCGTCGTTCTTTGAAGTTTTTATCTGAAATTCATAGCTATAAAAACATGCAATCTAGAAAAATAATAAAAAATATGTTACTGAAAGATATACGTACATATTTTCTAGGCAAAAGATATATTCTCCTTGGAATACAATGTATCATAACGCAACATGAACAATATGTATCATGACTTGGTACATAGGTCTTGCCGAACAGATATACAGTTCCAGGATTCTTGTAAGGGTTTTCATATGCGTCCAAATAATAAAACCTGAATACCTCCTCTTCATCTTTCGTTTTGACTAGTTGTGGCGCTATCAAGTCAACGGCAAGACCAATTTTCATACTTTTAATGGAAGTTTTACATGTATTTTTTTGTATGTCTATTTTATTTTTCTGAGATTTAATGTCAGCCGATGACGAAAAGTCAATGTCCATACTTCCATCATCGAAATCTATAGTTGACAGCTGCAATGTATTTCATATATAGCTACAGTTTTATATTAATAATAGGTAAAAAAGAGATGACTTACATCTCCAACACATTCATTAAGATCCATCGTAGGACTAGGCTCATCCTCAATAATCTGACTTGCAGTTTGCATAGTATTGGATTCTATTTTTTTAGTGTCTTGATTATTTAGTGACTTGAATTCTTTTCTCTCAACTTTGAAACAATTATTTAATTCTTTTGGTTTTTCTATATTCTTTTCTTGTGGAGCATCAAATAATGCAATATCATCATCCTCAATTATCAGACTTGCACTTTCTGCAATATTGTTAGATATTGTAGAATTTTTTTCTTCTGTCTTTTCACATATTATCTTGTCAGCTTTTTGATTTGTAGATGAAGATTGATATGTTTGTCTATAATAAATTTAATATACAGATATATCCAATTTCCATAAAATTAGTATAAAACAAAATACATATAAATACACAAAATTTATTACTTACGTAACATCAGAATGAATAGTATGACAAAATTTGTTTTTGTTGCTTCCTGGTTTAGGGCTATTTGTTATTTTTTTATTCTCAGAAATCTCGCTGAGCAGTTCTCCCAAAATATCATCATCTTTGATTGGTACAATAGCATCCTTCTTAGAAGGCATATTTCTAATCATACTTTGAATATTTCCTTTCTTCTTATCTTCTTCCTTTCTTTTTTTTCTAGGGCCAGCCATGTTAAATCTCTGTTTCCTTGCCTCTTGAATGCTTTTTTCATCCAGATCGTCATCAAAAATTTCTCTTCCATCTTCTATATAACCACTTTCTCCTACATTTTTATTTAAATTTAATGTATACATATTTTTCTATATCTTTAAGCAGATTTAAATTTTTTATAAGATACCTTTCAAGTAAATTATTTTTTCAATATAATCTATTTAAACCTGCTATAATAAAACATTTTGACTCTAAAATAAGAAAGATAAAATTTTTATACCATCATCGATTATCCAATCGTCTCGTTGACGTTTCAAAACAGTATTACTATATTCTTTCTCATCTACTTCATCATAAACATTCTCTATCTCTTCAACTTCGTATTTGCGCTTGTTACCACTTCGAGCTTCCTTTAATCTTTCCAGAGCCGAAAACCTGCCAGTTTTATCAATTTTCTGACGCTTGGATCTACCAGATGTGGATGCTAAAACATCATTCAGCAAATTAAATCTGTACAATAATTCTTTCCATTGCAACAACAAAATAATAAGTGCGCAACGCAATACATTCTGTTGTACAAAAATTATTTGTAAAAAAACTGTTTTTTCAAGAATTATAGGAATTTATTTGATACTGATTGAACTATTGAATCATCAACACAAGAATACATGTAAACAAAAGGTACGAAGATTCAGATCGAACATAAAGACATTTACAACTCTCGCGATTATTATTCAACGTTGAGCGTGATATTCAATTAAAAATGCATCACCGTTTCGCATTGCGCTCAATCATTTACTTACGCTGCGAATCATCCATTATTCTTTCCCTAAATATCGTGTTTATCAGAAAAGACTTTCGTCTGCTTTCGTCCCGCGATGATTCTACAAGTTTTGGCGGGAGAATAAATTTTTCCCGACAAGAGAACGTCGCGATATCTCGCGAGTTGAAAATGCGTTTCGATTCGAGTGTGATGTGAGTGAATCGTTCAAGGTCCGTTTACAATAGAAGTAGTAAGCCTCAAAGGTACCGTTATATGCGGCGTAACTTGCGTAAGCGTAACTTGCGCCGATCAATCACATTTCACTTTAACATCAAATTCCGCCTAGTTACTTTACGCTATTATTGTTACGCTGAATCTAATTTTTTTGCGGAAGAAACACATACAGTGAATAATCAGAGCTTTTTGGCAAAATGAATAAAGATCAAATCAGAATAAGTTAATTAATTAATATAATAATGATCATGAATTAAATCATCATATCAAATTAATTAATAATAAAGATATATATATTAATATATATATTAATATATATATATATATATTAATTTATGTTTTTCAATGCGTGGCCCAACAATATCTAACAACTAATTAAACATTTCTATGGACATTCTACAATAATTGTAGAATATTTCGTAATCTTGAAATTCCATTTCTTTGACCAGATTGTCACTGTCACCCTGTAATAATCTTCGTTTTTCTGCGAATATCGGACGCACCCACATTCTATAACGAGGTTTTTCCTGTTGATATACCATCAGTTTCATATTCATTCAAACAATTTTAAAATATTATATCGTCTAATTTTGTTGTTGAGATTGTTTCTTCTTCCACTTTTGCTACCGCTTCCATATTTTTAATAACAATAGGTCAGGGTCCATAATGACTTCTGAATACATTCTCACAGATTAGGTTCACATCTATTTGACTTGTTCGTACACATACTCATACATAAAGTCTCGGTTCCCCATGAAGCGTACTTTTCCAGATACGCAGATTACAAAAACCAATCACAAATTAGTTTAGCATTTCTGTTAGAGAGTACAACAGAAACCCTAATCAGTAATAGGTTATATTAATTACGCATTTCTCGAAATTCCGCGAAATACTCTATGTGAAAGAAGGCTTTCAGAATGGCATAACGTGTTTTAATAAAATACTAAAATACGCAGATTACACTTAAGCAAGTTACGCCGCATGTGATGGCATCCTTAAGCCAGCAGCACACGATACTTTTTTCCTGCTGGTTTGCTAACTGGATTCGCGTGCTTGCTGAACTCTCGTCTTCGACTGATATATTTGTTTAGATCTAAAAGATCTAGTCCTTGTGATCAATCACATTGGTTAATTGATCGAATTATTCAAACGCAATTGGTCAATTCTCTTTCCATCCGAGATCTCGAATCAATTTCTATAGCATCGTGGATACAAGATTTAAGTCCCGGTCTACAATAGGTGATTTAAGCCATAAGAAATTGACCAATCATAGTCGATTATTCTCCTATTCTTCGACTATGATTCGTTCATTTCTCATGGCTTAAGGCTTAAATCATTTGTAGGCCGGGACTAAAAGGAACGTAATCTACGTTGTATGCTCTATGCTCGAATTTCAATCCGTCAAATTCGTAACGAACTTCAGAAACAGCGGAGTTTTATGTGTAACGAACCACGAAGTGCGAAAGGGTAAATATCCTCTTTTTTTTTCCGTGAAACGTTCGAGTAACGACACTCGTTGATTGGTCATTAAACGTCGATCTGCGCTAATTTCCAATCATTTTGCGAATGATAATGAAATCGCGGATGATATCGCGGAGCAACCTGAACCATCGGTAATGTCTCCTAACCATGCATTTAACATTTTGCCATGGCTAAGTGTGATAAAAAAAAAAAAAAATATAAAATGCTGATTTATATCTCGTCATTGTATCTGTGTGAGATGTGTTATTGACAAGGAAATATCACCTTTATTGTATTTTGTTCCTTTCTACTAATATAGATTAACTGTAACCTTAGTTTAATTTATTCTTTATTTTTATCTAATTTTTACAATTAAAAGAAAAGATAAAGAGTAAGTTAAATCAAAATTAAAGTTAATTTATATTTATTAGAAATTGACATTAATTTGTCTGCTTAAGTTAAGCACTGTTTCTTATAAATTGAAACACAAAACTTATTATGTCAGAGTATCTGCAAATGCTTGCTTTTTCACTTGTTCGTTATACATTACGATTCATGGTTGCACATTATATTAGCTTGTCACATATAAACTGTCATTTCATTTGAAAAATATCCTTGTTTAGTAAAATATTTTCTATGATATTTTTATTGTATTCATTCTGTCAAAATGATAATACTTTTCTATATTTTATGGTAGTATGTTTTAGTTTTATATCATAGTTTTATTAGAATTATGTTTATAATAAAAATACAGTTTCAGTTATAATGTCAAAGACACATAGTCCAACACACTTTAATGGAGAAATAGATAACTTTTATGATCCAACCTTTCCTGCGGATATCAACACACGAATGCAAGTTCCCAAGAGCATTCGTGTAAACGGTGATTACACAAACGAGGATATCGCCGTCACAAGTAGAGCCACGTGGAGTCAAATACCTACTATGGAAAAACTTGAAATGCATGTGCCAGATAGGATTCTTGTCGTTGGTAAGATTGTCTTAATTAGTTGAAATATTTTGCATTTGTTACAGAAATATGATTTTACTATTGTTCTTCTATATGAGTGTTACATTAATTTATTCATTGTAGGACAAGAACAACATGTTGGTACTAAAGCACCACCACCTGAAATTGTTTTAGAAAACGCTGTGATGCGCACTGAACCTGCAATAGTCAGAGTGCAGGTAATATATTAAAAATATTACAAGATGACAACATTATTAAGTATTTGTTCTTCAATAGACACCTCCAAGAATTTTGACTTTGGACAATCACTACTTCCCAGCGGTGGATGAAGAAGATCCTCCGGCAGATCACGATGAGATTGTTAAGGCAGTGGATGTAACACCTAGAACATATAATGTGGAAACGCAGATAACAAGACACAGGTGCAAAACGTTATAGTTGATTGTTATTTTGTCTAAGTTATAATCTATCACAAAATATTTTATTTCTTATCTGTTGTTGTTTTTCTGCAGAGAACAAACGCCCTCGTTTAATGCTCTCGACGTATCTCTGCCACCCAGTGAAGAAGTTCAGCATCTACGTCGCCAAGTAGGTAAATTAAACCGCCGAGTGATGGCACTTGAATTAGACATGTTACATCGCCAACAGAGAGACAAATTTCTGTATATCGCGACTATAGCATATTTCATTTTAAAAGCATTCTCCTGGATAACTAGAAATTGAGCAGATCGATCAGATAAATAGAAAAGAAAAAAAATGGTAAATATATATTTATTTCCCTAAAACAAAGATTGTCAAAAACCAGCATTCTGAGCCACTCTTACTGTTAAGAAAGTATAACCAAAGACTTTGTCACAATCTCGTAAGATTAGAGATAAATGACAATGCAGATATGATATAATATAAGTACGTGTGAGTGTTTCTACATGATGCGACTAGAGAAACAGATGGTATAAGCATAACGATCAATCATCTATTAAAAATAAATCTCGCTTAACTTTTAATGATATGTATGTACTGTATTAGATTTGACAATATGTATATGTTATTGTTAATGTATATACTATATTCGAGAGATTAATAAATTAGATTAATTTTCATATGATGAATACCAATTGACAGCCGCACATATTAAATTTGAACTGCATATTTCAGCTTTTTCTCATTGTGACGATCTTAAAAACGATTAATTTTTTGTGTGCTATCAGGAAGATAGTATTTTTTGCTACATCTCTTCGAGTCAATGATTTATTTTTGCATGTTTTTTCTGTGGCCATAGCCTTAGAATTGTAATTTTATAATAACATATTATGACTAATAAGTTATTAATATATACATGAGATATATATATATATATATATATATATATATATATAGTATATCTAGTTATCAATAAAGTTATTATCAAAATTTTATGTTATAAATTGTGTGAAATTATATAAGTGAAAGTGATCTATTATAAAATACCAGGAGTATGAAAACCCTTTTTTGTGACAAATTACAATTTAGCTCTATTTTTGTATTTTGGTTTTCTTGTTTAGATTGCTTAATTAAAATAATTGTTTTCCTAATTATAATAAAGGAATATATTAATATATTTTCTTCACTTTTATTGTAAGATTCTATCTTCCTTTTTAAAATAAAAAAAAAAATATTAATTGAAATGCGATGTTGTATTAAAAATGTAAACAATATTTTATCAGTAAGCGAATCAAATTGAAAATTATTGAAAACGTAAGATTATCATTTTAAAACTCTTGGCTATGTTTAATTTACTATTTACTCACTGTTTTCTGCTTATGTTTTTTATTTATATGTTCTATATGTCTGATTATGATTCGAGTGAATAGAATGTTAAAAGTAAAGATCAATCGCATTCAATGTTATCTATATCCATTTTTATAATGTAAATTATCTTTATCTTTTTTTAATTCTTGAAATTAAAAAGAAGAAAGTTAAACCGTGTGTGTGTGTGTGTGTGAGATTAATCTATATTAATAGAAATGGATATTAGTGAACTATATTTCTTTGAAATGATAGTGAATATATTTCATTGTTGGAAAAGTAAAAAAAAAAAAATAACGGCATAATTAACAAAAAGTTAATCGCCGGATTGTCATCGCTTTGGAAAAGTGGAATCTAGTGACATTCATGGGGATTGGCGCGCCTGGCGAGTGGACACGGGAGGTCAGTGCACGTCACGTAGTTGTGCTCAAAGCCGTGGAATCCGTTCGGTGACTCCAGTTCTCGTTCGCGGCGATCCGTCGTGCCGCAAGTGAGATACGCAGCAGCGAACTGTTCCGCTCGGAGATTCCCGAGCGGGCCGGGGACATTTGGTGCGCGGTCAGGCTCGGTTCGTTCACGCTCGGTCCGCGCTCGACGGCCACGTCCACGTCGGGTAAACGCGCGCGCGCGCGCGCGGAGGATCAGCGGGAATCGCGCTAGAGCGCGGAATCGCGGGCGCCGTACGCGAGACGATCATCCGGACTGTTCCAGTTTTGTCGCGCGCGAGTGTTGTAACCGAGTCCGCCGTAGGGAACCGACCGAGAGAGAAAGGAAGAAGAGAGAAAGAAAGAACGGATAATCGCTGGATACGATTCTGCTTTGCGATTGTCCCAGCCGGTGCATCCTTGACTCACGACAACCGTCTACTCTATCCTAACCACCTAGCTCGTCCTCTCTGATACGGTCACCGCCATCGCCACCGCCGTCGCCGCCGCCGCCGTCGCCGTCGCCACCGCCGCCGTCGTTCGACGCCCGCCGCCGACGACGACGACGACGATACGCGAGGCAGCCGCGCGAGTCGCAGGTTATGTCAAGCGGATTGGCAGGCGCTGTCTCAAACCAGGTCAGTGTGTTGTGTTGACGCGTCGCACCGCGCTGCGCCGCACCGCGTTGTGCAGTGCCGTGCCGTGCCGTGTCGTGCCGCGTCACGTCACGCCGTTGCCGTTGCCGTTGCCGTTGCCGTTGCCGCTATCGCGGCAGACATCTGACACATACGTTTCCTCCTTGTGCCTTCCCTCCTCCTCCCCCTCCCCTCCCCGCTACCGTTACGCTGCCGAGGGCTGGCACTTCTCTAAATTTTGTATGTTTTTTCATGCGACGGCATGCAGCGGATGAAAGGACAAACCGGCAACCAAGGTGAGTATCCCAGCCAAGCAACTTTGAACAACAGCAACCCTTCTCCTCGTTGTTACTGTCGACGTCTAGATCTCTGTCTCTCATGGAAGTAGCGCGGCATTGAATGAGAGCAGCGAAGAGCGAACTCTCTCTTTTATTGGAGGATAATACTGCGTGTTAATCACTTGGAGAAATATAGTCACGTACACGTTGAACTTGAGGTTTCTGATGATTGAAGAATAGGTCTGCGTAATGAAGAGATTGAAGCTGACAGATTGTCCTTCAGACTGGAATTGAAAAATTTAAATGATACGAACGATTGGAATCTCTGTAGAACACGACAGTGTTGATTTATTATTAAATCTAATTCCAAGCCTTTCAAATTACATAGCTGTAACTATTAAGCTATATATTAGATGCTTGTTAACTTACTATCTGAATCATGTAACTCCATTATAAAGTGACAATAAAAAGCTATAAATTATCACACATCGTACTGTTCTAATGTCTACAGCGCGAGTTTCTATTTACTATTCATAGGGAAATATCTTGAAATAACAATTAACGTAATGAATAACAATCTCTGTGAGAGAGTTTCAACAAAGAGTTTCTTAATTGTTATTATCACGCGTTCCTAATTAAAACTACATATGCTTTCGAACACTGAGTAAATGCAGCTATGTTTCGGACAGTGAGCAATGGTCCTAAGGAACACCAGCAGCAACAGCAAACGGAGCATGCCGCTGGCGAGGACACCGGTTTCGACTCGTGGCGGGGTGGCAACAATGCTCAGCATCACTCGAGTTATCCGATCGGCACCGGTGATCCGTACAGCCCGTACTACGCTGGTACCTCGTTCCCTTACCAAACCTTTGGCGCCGGCGATGGTACGTGGTCGAACGGCACCGATCCGGTCGCCTTTCTATCTGGTTACGGCGGTCAAATAAGCCACGATGCGTATGGCATGGACGGCATGTTCTCGGCGTCGGCGGCTGGCGGTGGCTTCAGTACATTCGGCCAGCCGCCGTTCAACTACTTCCACGGCAATGGCGACTTCAGCGCATGGGGCACCCCGAGGAGAACAAAGTATGAGGATTACTATCAACCACCTCGCGGCAACGAGAGTTACGCTAATCCAGCAGCGAGCGGCACCGGCGAGATTAAGACTATCGAGCAAGGCGTGCAGGGTCTGTCCATTGGCGGCGGAAGTGGCGAATTACCGCGGCAAGATCAACACTCGCAGCAGACTACAGCGCAACAGATCAAGCCCGAGCCAAAAGAACCGAGGAAGATTACTTGGGCGAGCGTAGCGAGCCAACCAGCGAAACCGGTACCACCGCTCTCGTCCTCGCAAGGAATGAAAAAGAAGGCGGGCATGCCGCCGCCGCCAATCGTGCCGGGCAAACACAACATGGACATCGGAACGTGGGGCGAGGGCAAGTCTTCCGCACCACCGCCGCCTACGGCGCCCCCGCCTCCACAGGTACAACCACCGATCCCGCCGCCACCGCCGCCCGTTCAGAGGCAGCAACGACCACAACAGCCACCACAGCCATGCTGGAACAGACAGTCATCCGCGGCGGCAGTGGCAGCGGCCGCGGCGGCGGCGGCAGCGGCGGCGGCGGCGGCAGCAGCGGCACCGACACCACCGATTCCACAACAGTCACAGACGCAGATCCATATGCCGCCGCAATCTCAGCAGCACCAACAACACCAGCAACCGCATCCACAACATCATCAGCAACAGCATCAGCAAGTGCAACAGCATCAGCAGCAACAGCAACAGCAACAGCTTGCCCAGAGCAATCAGTCGCATCCGGTTCTTGATGAACTGAAAGTGAAGAACGATTACAATCCCGTGGAGTTCGATCAGGCTGCACCTGGCGCGAGGTTTTTCGTGATCAAGTCCTATTCGGAGGACGACATCCATCGATCCATCAAATATGAAATTTGGTGCAGCACGGAGCACGGTAACAAGCGGTTAGATCAAGCTTATCGAGAAGCGAGTCGCGAGGGTGCGCCTCTTTACTTGTTCTTCTCCGTAAACGGATCCGGCCATTTTTGTGGCATGGCGCAGATGGTCTCCCCTGTTGACTATCAGTGCAACAGTAGTGTCTGGTCCCAAGACAAGTGGAAGGGTCAGTTCCGTGTTCGTTGGATATACGTGAAGGATGTTCCTAATGTGCAACTACGACACATTAAGCTCGAGAACAATGAGAACAAGCCGGTGACCAATTCGCGAGACGCACAGGAGGTCCCACACGCGAAAGGCGTCACGGTGTTGCGTATTCTGCATACCTATCGGCACTCTACGAGTATCTTTGATGATTTCGGGCATTACGAACGCCGACAGGCCGAGGAAGATCAGCGTAAGGCTCCAAACAACGCCATACAGCATCATCATTCTTCCTCCAATCACAGGAACAGAGGACATGCGTCGGATATGTCCAGGGATCATCATCAGCATGGTCATCAGTCTCACCTGCATCAACGCAAGGTAGAAAAAAAATCTTCGAACGGAACTATCATTTGCTTCCGATCATTTAATGGAACATTATTTTATTGCAGGAACGCGGTGGTCGTAGTGGCAGAGGAAGTTCACGTCAGTAGCGTTGGATATTGCAGAGACGTAATGCTGTTAAGAAGAATAATCGATGTAAAGGAAGCACGCTACGACTAATAATCACGTCCTACCACTTACCTTTGCTTTCCCGAATTCACAATGGGCTTCTTCTGATTTCCTGTGACCGAACATTCGTTGTCGACCTCGACCGCGTTGTTCTTTCGTTGAAATGATTAATCCGATAATCAGATAACACTAGCATTGCGTCAGCATCATCGTAAAATAATATATAACCGCGACTTACAAGGAGGAGAAGGAGAAAGAGAAGGAAGAGGAGGAAAAGGAGAGAAAGGAAAAGGATAATACACTATTTCGAAGAATATTTGATTAAACTCGCTGACGATTATAAAGCATATAGTGTGGTGTTGCGTGCTATTCATCGAAAGGTGTTTCTTAAACGTACAAATCATAAAATGGGACAGAAAACAGAGAAAGGGAGGAGGAGGAGGAGGAGGAGGAGGAGGAGGAGGAGAAGGAGGAAGAACGAAAGAAAGAAGACGCGGTATAGAAGAAAGAAAAAAAATAAATAAACTGTAATATGTGGACTAATCCTTGTAAAATGCTTAAACTTTTGTTGAAAATGGAAAAAAAATCTATACGAGAACATTATATTATAAACAAGTGTCATTTGGATTGGTTAGATATCGTTTTAAATACCAATGAACATTCAATCTGGTGCCTGCAGCTCGACAGAAGGGTCGAAAATTCCCCCTTAATTGTTAACAAGGTGCAGGGGCTTGTTACAACGTTCTCAGTTGTATTTATAATCATCATGCTTCACAAAATGAATTATACAGAAAACTATTGGCGTTTATTTTAGCGCGTATTCTATATCTGTATTGCGAATATATCATCTATTATTATATTATGGACTACAGAAAAATGAGTTGATAATATAACAAGAAGTGAAATAATATTGCAATTAATCTATTGTAATGTACACGATGACGACGATCATTATTGTACCATTTGATGACATTTCATGAGATATTCTTATTGTTAAATGCATCTCTGTTCTCCACTTTTTTCATTAGATGATAGAATGTCCTTTGCAACGATGGCGACGATATATTACGAGTGATACTGAATAATATAAACGAATTCATCAGAGAGAGAGAGAGAGATCAATATAAGAATGACTTTTCTTTTAACATTAAAATTTAATAAATATATTATTCCTTTCTAATTAAGAGATATTTTAAATCTTAAACTTCATAATTTTATAAAAATTTATGTAAAATTAAAAATTAAATATTTAATTTTGTATATTTTTCATAAAATTGAAAATAAAAAATGCAATTTTTAATATATTGTTTATTGAGTGCTATCTTATAGCATTCGACTAAACAATTATTTTGATAATTTGACATTTTTCTTTTAATTAAAAGGAATCAATTGTACAAGTTTTTTTAAAACAACTTTTTATCAAGTCACAGTATTATTATTCAGAATTGCTCTGTATATAGGACAATGCTATTTTCGTAAAAGACAAGAAAAATTATTTATAAAATTTATTAGCAAACCTGATGGACTTGAATTGATATTGAAGATGCTGATAAAATCATTTATGTGTTAATAGATTAATTAAGCCGTCGTTAATTTTTTACCATAGTCATATCGGATTCTTTCATACATTCGCTTGCGCTAACATCATTCTCGATATCGTTTTTTGCGATTACGTTATTCGCAAGAAGCTTTTGTTCGTCCTCCATTTCTTGTATCTTTTTAGCTTCGATGTTTATGTCGTCCTGTAGCATGCCTTGCTGTAAGAAATAATTGCGCAGATTCTCCTGGACTTCCTGACTGAATCTATCGCGATTCGCTTCGACGTAACGATATACGAACAGATCGGCACCGGTAATGATGAAGCGATGGTTGAACACGTTAATGCGCGCGCCGATGAAGAAATCCTGCGGCGTGTAATATTCTGGATTAATGTTTCCTGTACTGCATGGTTTCGGAATCAGCCTGGAGGATAGGAAGCAACCCTCGCGTCGGCCAGAATTACGCTTCTCAATTTCGTTGATTTGAATAGTACCATCGCTCAAACTGTACACCAGTATGAAATCACGGTCCTCGTCTTCTAGGTGCACCGTATCCATTCGCGCGGAATAACGTAGCTTCTTCGGGAAATTTGCCAACTGACGAATAAGGTTCTTCTTAGGTGGCTTCGGTATAAGTGATAGACTAGCGTATGTGTCCTCGGGACTGCCGAACTTTATGTGCGGGGGAATCTCGAATTTCACCAGTGGCTTTTTTACCCTCGCGGGTATCGGAATCGCGTCTGGTTGCGGTGTACCCAACATGTCAGAATAATACTTACGCGTAAAGGCATCGCAATCATGTAGCAGAAAATGTCGACCGAACAAGAGAATTGTTTCACCTACCTGAGGAAAATTAATAATATGTTTTTAAACTTCTTTTTTCCTCAGAAAAAATATTTAAATATATATTTTATTGAGTTTAGATTCTGCCTTGAAATTAAAAGTGTTAAGTGTTTTCACATTATTAATTTACATATTTCTTTTGTGAATTCGGCATTATTTTGATATATGAATTTTTAGTCTCTTGCTTGAGTTTTGATTTTTTTTGATCCAACAATTTTTAAATTATTTACGATTAAATGATATGAAAAATGATATAAAAAGGTTTTAATTTAACTTTTACTTTTTTAATTTTTCAATCCTACTTGATACATTTTATTTAATTGTTATATTTACGAAGCAATATGTAAAATCGTACTCTAAAATCTTGTGGCGAATAGTACGCCACAATCTCGGGATCCCCGTATTCCATGTAGATACTAGGGTGCCAGGACGGCAAATTCTGCCAATTTTTGGGGATACGCATTCGCTTCAACAGCATCGCCACAGGGTCTTTGCCGTTGTTGGGTCCGTGAATTTCCCGGATTGCTATGGTGTCATCTGTAAGGAAGTACATCACTCGATAGTGATCGCCGTTCCACGTGGCATCAAACGACAGTATCATGTTGTCGTATTCTAAAAAACGTCTCCTAGAATCGTCCACTATCCGTGTAACTGTCAACGGCATTCTACGCTTGGCATCACGCTGTTTCGTATAGGGATCCGCAGGAAGACTTTCCTTTTCACCAACATCGATGCCTTGACTCGTCAGGAATTCTCTGGTGAACGGGTCACAGTCAACGATGTGATAAACCACACCATAAATGCCTGCGAGAGGTATAATGCGAAATATATGGATGATAAATTTAATCTACTATTTCCACTTCCACGCACATAATCCTTTGTCCGACTTAAATTTCGAAGAAATTTCAAATCACTGCATAATTAAAACAGAAAAATATTTTATGCTAAAAAATGCTGCTAAACAGAAGGAAAAATAGGCGGAGAATGTGGCTCTTAATCGTCAATAACGTACACACGTCGATCCCTACGTTAAAGTCCTTCCAGATGAATAGATCTCCCTTGGCATTTTTTGGGATTTTGTCGCGTCTGACCAACTTGCCTTGTTGAAAACCGGCATTGTCTACCACGGGTTCTATCACGCAGAGCGTGTCATCTTCCAAGTAGTAAATAATATCTACGTGACGGACGCGATAGTGTTCGTCCGGAGAGTTGAAGACTCCTTGGCGGAAGAAAGCTTTGAAGCGTAGACATTTCTGCGCAAATAATGCGTAATGCGGGACAAATTGCTGATATACGTAGCGAGGAACCCGACCATAAGTCAATGATATATCATATCTGTCAATAAAAAATAAAATTACTTTAATGGCTATTAAATAATAATAGCGATTAATACATGTACACAAAGTATAAGATTTAAAAGATACTCTGCTATCATCTATAACATACATACATAATTTAATATGTGTACATATATTAAACATAATTTAACATATATATGAGATAGATATTTTCAAAAATTTATGTGAAGATTTGATCAAAACATATAGATAATTTTACACTCGTGAATACAAATTATTTTAAGTATCCTAAATTAGAAAATCACACAATGGATGGAATATAAATATATTGTACGCATAATTCGAACGCTTAAATTAAGGATCGTAAAACAATTAATTTCAATAATTTTAATTCTGTGCGTGTATATAATATGAATGTGACATAGCTTTTAATCAGGAAAATTCGCAATTACTCACTCTATGGGATCTGGTCCTTCGGCGTATCGAGTGGATGCTGTGTCTGTCAATCTCCTCCCAATGCCGTAATTGGTATCGCATATCACTGGGAAGCCATTTAAAATGTCGAGCTTATGCGGCAATTTATAATCCTTGACCTTATGAAACGATGAGAAGTTCAATACAACCCCATTAATCACTAAAGCATCAATTCGGAAAACTATACCCCTCGAGTATAAAATTGATTACCCACGCGATTCTTCCAATTATAATTTTCTCGATGACGTGAGAATAGAGGGCGAGTTTACAATTATTCGAATACTTACACTAATATCTCGAAAAGTGTATCCTGGTAAAAGAGGTAAACTTGCCATATCGATAACAAAATATCACATAGAAAGAGCCAAGAACGATTCTTTGGCTAGGCTATCATGTTCACTGTCATGTCGATCGACTTAAAACACTTGTTTACTTGATTCAAGATTCTGTTTAAATGTATCTCTATAACAACGCGACTATCTATCGATTTAATCCCTCGCATTGCTATATGGCTAATCCTCTCGCGGAAAAGATCTGGATTTTTCTGGATTAACTTAAACTTGAAAGGAAAAAACGCAAACGAATGTTTCTCTGTTTGACCATTTATTTGTTCAGAACTTATTGACAACAGTAGTATTTGGATGATTTTCTGCGTTTAATAACGCAGTTCGGTCATTCGCTACTGCAAAAGATCACAAACTAATTATGTTGCGGAAAATGACCATGCAACCGGCGGACAAACAGCCGGCCACCGGTACAGTGATCAGCCATGCGAACGCGATATTGCGAAACAGCTTCCACGACACCCCCTCGCCACCTCGTGAGGCCCATCCTACGCACACCACCGATCCTACTTTGCAGTGTGTCGTTGACACGGGCAAACCAATTTTACTTGCCAACAGGACCGTCACCGCGGCACCCACCTATAATCAAGAGAAGACAATTAAAAATTTCATATCCGCTTAACATTATAAAATAAATAATCAAACGGTCAAACAAAGAGAAAAATTATTTGAAAACACTCTATATCGGTTAAAACTCGATATTTACTTAAGAAATTAATCTTGTTGATTATCTCTCTCTATGAATATGTGTAACAAAGAGGTAGAAAAGAATAGAATATTTTGAAAATTTATTTTTTTGAATGCATTTGATATTCATTATACATTACATAATTTTATTACATATATTTCAAAGAGAGAAAAAGATAATAAAATCTCGCGATGCATTGCACGTAATTAATTCTAATTACTGTTATGAAAAAACATGTCATAAATTTATGTGCATTTATATTTAAATATATAACACAAAGTATTTTTTTGCATAATAAAAATCGTGGATTGAAATGATTAATTCCGTTTTCTGGATAATAAAAATGTCAACTTCAAGTCGCGCATTTACCTCTATAGTGAATCCAGTCGTAGGAGTGATGCGTGCCAGGTCCTGACCCAACGTTCGTATCACTCTGCGTCCCCATACCCATAATCCCGTAGAAATACCTAGGCCGCCATACAGCAATATGAGTATAGGTGTTTCGGCTTCCTGTCGAGCCGAGCCCTCCGCGTATACCGCCCAGAGCGCGATCAGAGGCCCTATCGCGTTGCTAACGTCGTTGCCGCCGTGCGCGAAGCTACCGAACATCGCGGTGAGCACTTGAAGAAAGGCGAACAACTTCGATACTTCCGGTTGTTCTTCGTCCTCTACTATTCCGTCCATCTGTGCGTTCTCCGCTTCCACTTGGGCGACCATCAACAACGGACTTTCGCTACTATTACCGCGCAACTTCGGCGCTAGGTCGGGTTTTGCGTTACCGTTACTGCTGCCGCCGCAAGGAATCTCCGAGATTACTGACAACGCCGTCGTTTCGCTGTTCTCTTGGCAGGGGCCAAAGTGCGCCGTCGTCGTTGTCGTTGCCTTCTCGTCGCTGCCGCTCGATGCTAAGAGTATTCTCATTCTCTGCCGTGGCACCACGAACATGTACACGATCATCGCAACGAATGCGCCTATCAGCAATGCAACTATCAAGCTACCCCACCATGGCATCTTGTCCAGCATTAATACTAAAAAAATTTTTTTTAAATATATCTTCAATGAGAGGAGACCAAGCATTGTTCCGTACGCTTTTAGAAATGTATCGTAATGTATCATAATATAACGAATCTTGAAGTAAAATGACATTTTTTTATTCCTTCAAATACTCACATTTAGGTCCATCGAGCAGAATTGACATAATATTAACAGTAACGGTCAGACCGTATACTATAGGGAGAATATTAAGACCTTGTTCAAACGGCTTATCAGACTGAAGCACGGATTTTCTCAGGATCCAAAAGATACTAGCAGACACGATCCCGCTGAGTAGAGGGCTAGCGAACCATGATGCCGCTATGTTTGCAAGAGCTATCCATTTTACCTGTGATATTAATAATTAATTAATAATTATAATAGAATTATTACATTTACATAGACTACGTTATATAATGCAATCGCAACTCATTGTGGTGCTACTAACCCCGGCGGTACCTCGGCACACGAGCGAGAATCCAACTGTAGCACCAACAATGGAATGCGTACCGGAAATTGGAAGTCGTAATGCGGTAGCCAACAATAGCCAGATACCCGATCCGGCTAGACTGGACAATGCTCCTAGCATCAACTCCTTCTCGTGGCCCTCGTATAACGAGACGTCCAGTATACCCTTTCGCATTGTGTCAGAAACCTGTAATGGAGAGATAAATGTCAAGAACAGTTTTCAAGAATTGAATCTATTTCTATTACAACTACATGTTCTACGTATGTGTCGTTTTGTTTTTTATAATTTTTTTCTATTTATAAAATAATCATTCAAAAATTGATGTCATCTATTTACTAGATAGGATACTTGCCTTATATCCTATTAGAACGGCACCAGCAATCTCAAAGATGGTTGCCAGGATACAGGCTTGGAATATCGTGAGCACTCCGGCACCGACGCTCGTCCCGAAGCTATTGGCGACATCGTTGGCGCCGATGCCGAACGCCAGTACGAATGCCACTATAAAGCCGACCACTACTATCCAGATTAAGTTCTCATCGTACGGTATACTCATCGTTCTAACTTAAATCTATTCAGCTTGAGCTTTCGATGCGTGTGTTTGTTGCGTGTCGTATGCTTCTATGCGTTTATCCTCCTACTACATGTGCGCATCCGTCAAAAAATTGATAGGCATAAATTATCATCCTTTCTCATTTTTTCTCTTTAAACGCTTCCATAACAAATAATGTCAATCGACTTCTAAGGACTTCATAGCAAGGAAGAGTCTATCTCTTTTCTGATACAGAACTTTATATTAATACTGTATGTAAACGCTTATCCATCAGAATATATATTCTTTTTATATATACTTGGATGAATTGTGTGTGTATATATATATATATATAATTCTTTTATAATATAATAATGTATCTATATCTTTTCATTGTAGTCCTAATACGATCAATTCTTCAATACTTTTGTACATGTAGCAGAGGTAGTGTTTTGGCGCAGCACCTGATTTATCTAACATGGTGATGATTTCATCACACATTCGCACTTCGTCGATACACAACAGGATTCGAAAATCGAGCTAATTTACTCGAAGAAACGGGGAAGGTTACAGGCTGACTATTCTCGTGACAATCGTCGTGCTCTTCATCGGGTCGAGATTGTGACGTGCAATTTTTGTGTCGTTTTGACGCTCCTCTATCAGCGTTTTCCTCATGTGGAAACACGCCGGTCGCTGCATTCCCCGCATCTGCAAATGCAAGAACAATTTCATCAATTATCTCAGTCATAATCTAGATCGTAGATGATACACAATTTTTATTAATGTCACAATTCCTACAAATTTCTTACGAGTATACAAAATGTGTGTTTTAAATCTGGACAAATTTGTCTTCTATAATTTTTTCATCGATAGATTTTTGTTTCGTATTACTCTTTTCAAAAAGAACAAGAAATGAAAAATTTTCCAAATGATAAAACTTCAAACAGAAATCGTAGAATATTTGAAAAAATCGCATATTTCGTATATTTTAATAAACTGGGTGTATTAGAAAATAAAAACTATAGACGATAAAAAAAAGTAAAATACATTATTATTTTGCACTTTCGAGCAAAATTGAAAAAAATTTTTTATAAAAATTTTAAAAAAGAATTTGAAATTTGTCATTCAATTAATTCGAATTTTAGCCAATTCAGGATTTTATAATAAGAATATTTGGTTTTTAGTAGAATAGATTTTTGATTGCTTTAAGTTGCGACATTTCTCCTTCCAAATTATAATACTATCGGTTGACGGGACCGGCTGAATGCAGTATTGCATGCACTCCTATTATTCGATCGTTATACCTCAACTAATTTCTCCCTCCCTCCCCGTTCTCTTTTTCATTGCCACGAGATTCTGACGATGTTCTTGCATTCTTCCACGTTCTTATATCTCACTTTTTTTCTGACACTATCCAGAATTTTCGAAATCTCATCCCGAAAAAGCGAACATTTCGCGACAACGAGCCAGACGAAAATGATCGAAGCCGCCTAACTGGCACCCTGTGCAACTTTCAACGCGACCCCTGAGTCATCCACCGCAATTCGATCCTCGAGCCATATAGCGACACGAAAACCGATAGCACATTGGATTTTAAACTACACACGAAATTTCTTTTCAAATATTCTTTTCAATCTCCCCGAAACACTATATTCTCGCAAGAGTGAAATTTATTAAATGTAAAAAAATTCCAACCCCACACTACTTTCGTTAACTGGCCGAGTATTCTATAATATTCAGATTCGGAATCGATTTTCGATCGATGTATAAACGAGAAAAATATTACGTAATCGTGTTACTAATTAACTCTTTTCCTCGATTTTTATCCCGATGGAAACGATCGCCGGGTGCGAAGCAACAGTGACTAATGGATCGAATCCTCCACCGGTTCCAAGTGTTCCATGCGGAGGAAAATGACCGACTACGAATCGCGATCGAGTTCGATGAATTTCAGCTGACTTAATATCAGGGAGGAGATTCAATTACCACGCTCTGAATCATTTTTCGTGCTGACCAGTACTCGCCGTGTCCTTTAGCACGTTGCTGGCGGAAAGTCGGTGGTCACGCGGGCTCATCCGGCAGGAACGAGTTCGCTCGCATTCGAGGGAGACACTCGCGTTTAGTAGGATCGCCAGCGATCAGAGGAATTACTAGTAGCAACACCGCAACACTCTTGCTGTCCACGAAAACGACATGAATCACAACGGCGTTCTTGAAACTTTGGCAGCCGCTCGTTCTTCTCGCTTCTCGCTTCTCGCCGATGCCGCTCGGCTTAGGTCCGCGTGGGGGTGAGATATTGATCCGTCAATTTGCCCGCGAAACGCGTGCCGCACGGGGGATGATGCAACTCAATGACGATCAATGGACGATCTCTCCGACGACTTGGCCGATCCGGTCGAATGTCGCTGCAGCTCTCCTATTGGCTTTTTTTTTTCTCGTTTTCTCGGATATCCGGTATGCAAAACGATTCGCAAGTCCACAGATACTAGGAAACAAATCGAATGGAGCATTAGTCGTTTTTCGAGCGCTAGAATTATAGAGGAAGCTCGAAAAAATTTTAATTCTTTTTATAAAAATATTTAATGTAAAAAAAATATATATATATAGAGAACGATTTCTATTTTGCATTTTTCCTTAGAAAAAATCTTGAATAGATAAATGTATTTATTATATTACTGTGTAATATAATGCGACTTTTAAAAATCTCATGTAATAAGAATATTTTTTAGATATTTTTACATGACCCTAAAAATTTTAATATATTTTATATGTAAGATTAATTAACGATTGAAATTATACTTCCTTAGTGTTTTGTAAATCTTTTCTCTTTTAAATATTCATATTGATTTCCAAATAGAATATATTTTTATAACAAATGTCAAATGTTTTATCAATATTGTAAATTTTGTAGATACACACACATAGTCATCTCATTATTTCATTATCTCTATTCATAACATCGTTCCAAGTTTTATTTTCTTCTTGCTTAGAAGCAGAACTTGATGGAATGTGTCAATTGAATTAACATCTTATTGTTTAATTATCACATGTATCAGTTTAAATGACTAAGAACATACACTTACATAAGGGACATTAAATAAGCTGCAAACAGATATGAAAACCGACAATAAAATTACAACAAATTCTATTGCTACATGCAATATATACTTTTTCAGCGATGATCCTCGCGTATATTCACAACTCAATATTATTTAATAATTCTCATGTAACAAGTTACGAATTATTTAAGATATACACATCATCATAATTAAATAACATGTAATTATTCTATTAATTACTGTAGCATGTCATGTTATTTCTATTTTTTCATGATTTAGTTACGGATATTTTATTTATCTTATTTGGATTTATATCATTACTTGTAAAAGTGATTGCTCAAGGAAATAGATGGACGTTGTAATGCACAGGACATCACTTAAAAAGAGCCAAAACTTGTTTGCTGTATATTTATAACTGTTCAAGAAAGCGGATGTATATATTTATTTAATATCCATTCATCTTATGTATATGCAAATTAGTTCTTCTAGAGAAGTGTGCATTAAAGAACGAATAGATTTTATTATATTACTATAATAACCATTATATTAAACTACACTTTACGATGCCTCCCAGTTTTCCCTCTCTTTACGTTCTTTTATAACTTCATCAACATATGGCCGAAGATACCTGATATCCTGCAAAAAAATATTTCTCTGTTAGTCAAGGAAACTTCAGATCAATTATACTATATCAATCAATTAATGTTTACTGACTTCTTCCATCTTAGTCCATTGTTCCTGGGGCAGAATTCTTTTACAGGCATCCAACTGCATGGCTCTTATTATACGAAAAGCACGTTGATCCTTGATTTCTTGAGGAAGACGTCTCAATGCTTCTATTACATCATCATTTTCATGAAGTAAGTCATCATGCCATAATCCTGAATAAAAATTATTTTATTTTATAATAAAATTTTAATTCTGATTGTATACAGATATTGTATAATTTCTACACAGTTGGAATAATCTACGAACAAATTATTGTGCTTATGATTATTATGATTATTTCTTTGTAATATATATATATATATATATATATATATATATACATATTGAATAAGTATGTTAGAAAGCTATATGTCAAACTTTTGTCCCTAGATTCAGGCAATATAATTGGAAAAGTAGTTATAATATACTTTAGATGCTATTTCAAATACATCTAACATTTATTTCTAATAGGCTAATAAAGCAGATTAAGAAGTCTTTAAGCAAGAAAAATGTATCAACAAAGTTAGGTTAGAAGTTAGGTCAAGAATATTATCGTTTTCTTCTTTATATAAATTCTTTATATAAATTTATGATGTAAAATGTCACTTTTTATTACCTAATTTATTATATCCACTGAGATCGTAACACCATTTCCTGAAGCCGCTAGCTGAAACGAAGTAAATGTGTTATATAAGAAACTTCATCAGAATTTGCTCGCGTAAAAAAACAAATGCATATCGAAATTTCATTAAAGATTAGTATACAAAATTGATTATTTACTGATCAACTGATTCATTTTCCTGCTCATTTTCGGAGTCGCGATAACAGAGATAATAGAGATAATAGAGTCTCGTGAAAATTTGATGGACCTTGCCAGCAAATTGATCAACTTGTACGAAAATTAAATGGCGACGTGTATTCGGTAGTTGTCATCGACCCATGACGATACGGCCCTGGCAAGCCAAGGAACTGTAACTTTAGGGCAAGCTGAATTTAGTCTATTTTAATTTCTACAAAGATAATCTTAAGGGAAAAACACATTAGGTTATTAGGAAAAAAACGTATGATGATTTCTCCGAGAAAATTGAAAAAATTTTGAATGTTTTTCATAAAAGAAGAAATGTAGAGAGAAACTTTATGTTTTCTTGTTTCTATGTAACATAAAGTCTCTCTGTAAGCAAATATCTACTTTTAACAATGTTTGTCAATTTTAATCTCGGTTTAACTTTATTCTTTATCATATATAATTAGACCTGAAAGAGATAAGAAGTAAATTAAGACGTAAATTAAAATTAAAATTATTAATCTATCTGTTGATATAATATAAACTGTATATAATGTATCTATCTATCTGTTGATAAATATAATATATTTTAGAAGAAATTGTTATATTTAAATATTTGCGCACGGGAACAGCTCAAACTTTGATCTGAGATCGCGTTTTGACACGCATATCGTTTTGAGTGACGCGATAATCCTTGTTTACGTAATCGATTACGCAATAATATGTGTAAATTGTACGTATATATGTTATCGCCAATTGACGCGTGCAAAATCATGATCGAGAAAGAAATTAATAACAGTAGTGAAGAACGCCTAAATGTTAAATCGATAAATGAAGAGATAGTCGTGCTCCAGCGTCTCCTTTTATAAATGCATTTTCGTCATGTTAGAAACAAAGGTCGTAGACAGTTTGTTTTCTGCGTAACGCATTTTATTTTCTATAAAATATAAAATATCAACGAAAATATCAACGCAATCGGACATCGTTAAGAAGGAGAAAAGACGAAGGCTCCGTTCCGATATTCACTACCAGTACTCTGAAAATCTATAATATACGTGACATAAACTATATACTTTCAGTACTGGCAGTGAATATTGGAACGCAGCCGAAATGTACTCAGCTATGAAGGACGAACCAATAACGTTCGAGCGTTGAGAAGAAAGTAAGAAAAGGTGAAAGTCATTGAGAAAAAGTGCACTTAATGCGCTCGACCGGAAGTGTCTGCGGCGCTTAAGCGAACAACAAGCCGAGTTTACAACGCACGCAGTATGGTGATTTTACGACGAGAACAATTTTTCTTTTCTGCCAAATTTTCTCTTTCAAAGAAAACGGAAAAACAAAGATGAGACGAACGACGCATTACGATATGTGCCGACAACGCGGTCGATTGCGAAATGCAATCGAAATGCTAGATATTTCGAGATATAGATGGCGCTGACAGGGCTCGAAGGGACTATTTCGCCGGAAATGTACGGATAGTGGCGTTGCGCGGCACTGGTATATAAGCAGGCGCAAGTGGCAGCGCGACGCTTTTCTGCCTCAGTAGGAGTGTCGTTTTCAAGGTGTGGTTGTGTGCGGTTCCCTCTTCCTAGAAATAGGGCACACAACCAACATCAATTTCGTCATACTAATTCCTCTAGAAAACCCAAAAAAAGTATAAAATCTCAAAGCATACAAAAAAATCGCAAAACCGTAGGCGAAAACCGTTGTAACCTCGGGTAACAGCGTGGTGATAAAAAAAAAAAACGAAGTGAAAGAAGCGAGCATACGAGCGAGAGCGTGAGCAGTCTACGTCGTCAGCAGTGAGAGCAGACGGATATCTACTCACGGGCAAAAAAAAAAAAAAAATAAAAAAAGTCTCGTCTCAGGAGGAAGAAAACGGTAAGACGTACAGGAAGAATACGGAAATTGCGTGCGTGACGTGGTGAGCAACGAGACGCGAGGCACGAGGGTTCGAGTCTCGCCGAGGACAAAGCCATATTGCGAAGTAGAGGGAGGAGAAGGAGGAGGCGGGGAGCGAAACCGTCGTGAAAAATAAGAGAAAAGTCCTTCTGTCTCTCTACCACGAGCGAGACATTCCGCAACTGCCGCCGCAACCGTTAGCTGCTCGTGCCGCCGCCATGAATCCTGGAGCGCCCAACTACCCTATGGCTTCCCTCTACGTGGGTGACCTGCACACCGACATCACCGAGGCGATGCTGTTCGAGAAATTCTCGTCAGCCGGACCCGTGCTGTCGATACGCGTATGCCGCGACATGATCACCCGCCGCTCGCTCGGTTACGCATATGTCAACTTCCAACAGCCGGCTGATGGTGAGTCATCGTCTCATTACCATGCTTATTATTATCATTATAATCACTCTTATTGTATGCGCCTATCTCTCTCCGCACGACGGTGGCGGTGGGCGCTCGACGTGGTGACGCAACCGAATGGCCGCCCGTAGCATGCCTCTGTCGTGCCTCACACGTGCCGCGCTAACGTGATCCACCATGTTGGATCCGCGTCGCCGCTTCGCTGTAATGGTTAACGGTTAAACGAATCCGACGCGGGGTGGGAGAAGAATCTCTCTTTCTTCCTCCCTCTGTCGGCGTGATTACCTAAATGAGCCACGATCAGATGCCTCGCGCGCGAATCCGATTTCCTTCCGTGACACAGGTTCCATATGCGCGTCCCTAATGCGGTTTTCTTGCCCCGCGCGAACGCGAAAACGAGTCCTGCGGAACGAGAACCTTACATGTCTCTTCTTCCGAAACGAAATGAAACGTGGTACATGCCTGCACCTGTCTGCTTACCTATCTGCCTCGTTCCAAGTCGAAGTTTGTTTTCTAGCATGCCGTTTTCTAATTTCGTCCTTGTTCATTTATAAGACTTTTTTTATTTATTTTTTTTTTTATTACCGAGACTAAAAGTTTTTTCTTATTTTCACCAAAATTCAAAATAAATAAATTTATTTCGTTTGAAATACAAGTACATTAGTTCGGTTATGGAGGATAGACTTACCTATTCTCGAAAATGAAAATTTATCCAATACGTTTTTATTCGTAATTGTTTGATTTTTTTTAATGCCTGTATCTGTTTCTAATGTTTTTTAAATGAGGATTCACTTTAATCGCGGTTTAATTTATTTTTTATTATCTTTTAGATAATAAAAGAATTAGAAAAGAATTAGAAAAAGATAAAAAGTAAATTAAATTCGTGATTAAAATTCAGACATTGATAGAAATAAACAAATCATTCTTTTTATAAAGCGAGGCATGCGAAAATTTCGTCGTCGAATTCGTCGAATCGAATTCGTTAATCACAATTCAGTTGCTCTTCTATGAATCCATATGTCGCTCTAATTTATTCTTTCTCCAAAATACGAGACGTCAAATGCAGAGAAAAAAAATTTTGAAGAAATAATTTATTTTACTTTAAAATTATAAGTTATTAGAAATACTTGTTTCTTCTAATTTTTTGCCATACGAGAAAAATAATTTTTGCGAATCTGTTTTAATCTATTCTAATTATTTCATTTTTCATGATTGTAGCTTTAAAAATATTTAGAAATATTTGTATTATATTTCTAAAATAAATTTGGGAAAAATTGAAGGTAGATGGTTTCGAGACAGAACTAGAAAATATTTTTGCTTACCTGATGGTAGGTAAATACCTACTTGGGTATTTTGGATATTTTACCAAAGGGTAGGAAGAAAAGATTTCTGAGAAATTTTGTCCTTCATAAGTCTTTACATAAGTCAAAGGTATAGATATATCTGAAAATGGAAAAGTGGAAACAATTTTTTCTACCTGACATAACGCTTTGTCTCGGTTAGAAATTGTTAGGGACAAAAGGACAAAAGGATAACCTTACAAAACTCAATTTTAGATTTTTTTGTCGAGTTCTTCTGTAGCCAAATCTTTCGCGCTTAAAATGGAATAATTGTGACATAACATGAATTTTAAATATTTTTCTTTATTGTTAATATATGTATAAATTAAAGTATTAATAATATATACAAGTTTCTTTTTGTATTGAAAAAAAATCAGAAAATAATATATTTAATGTTATAATTTGATTTTAATTTAAAAAAAAAAAATTCTTAAAAAAAAAAACAAATGAAAATTTTTAAATTCTATTCTATTTCTATTTTGAAAGATGCGAGATATAATTTAGCTTTATAAATATATTGCAAAATATGCAGGTAGAAAAACATGAAATTTCTTTATATATATTTTGTAAATTTTGCTTCTTCGTATTTCTTTCAAGATTCAAATCGGCAAACATTTCTAACCGAGGCAAAGCGTTACATCAGGTAGAAAAAATTGTTTCCACTTTTCCATTTTCAGATATATCTATACCTTTGACTTATGTAAAGACTTATGAAGGACAAAGTTTCTCAGAAATCTTTTCTTCCTACCCTTTGGTAAGATACCCAAGTAGGTATTTATACCTATCATCAGGTAAGCAAAAATATTTTCTAATTCTGTCTCGAAAAACATCATGTTTTAGAAGCAGAACAGTTGCAATAAAATGTGAAAGAACACAGAAATAAGAATACTATATAACTACACAAGAAATAAGCATAAAAAATTTCTTTTTCTTGTAAGAGTTTTCACTTTTTTTATTTCTTCAATCTTGTATTTTAGAAAATAGAACTTTATTTCCGTTCGGAAATTCATCAGTGCTTTGTATAAATTCGTTTACAAAAGGAATTCATATCTTTTGTTTGTTGCAAATTTTTTTGTAACATCACGTTTCAAGGAACATATGGAACATTTATAAGCTACAAGAGCGTTACTTTTCATGAAAGAATGTGCTTACTCCTAATCAATCCAAATCAATTGATGATAATTGAGAGATATGATAATTCATGATGACGGATAATTTATCCGCAGTTCAATTTCAAAAAGATATTTTTCTTTATTATCAAAATATAAACGTATATATTTCTAGGTATATTTCTGCTGTAGACATTTTTTCTTATCAATTCAATGAGTTATCTTACCAAACTTTATTAGATAGGTATCTATTTTCTTTGAGATGGAAGAAGTCATCATGGAAGACAATCGTTCCTCAAGCAATGAAGAAATCAGTTTAGAATTTAGTTTGTTGCATATACCGGAAGTGACTTGAAATAAAGAAATGTTTTCCATGACAAATAATTCTATAATTAAAATTTAATTTAAAAATTGCGTGCATCAACTTTTTTTTTTCAACCACATTTTTAACTTATTAAGCTGTAACTTATCAACACGTTGACTGCCAAGTCAAGGCAAGTTTAGATAAATATCTCCGTCAGGCCACGCACGCGGTCACACAAAGCGTGTACTTTCGAGAGTGAAATCTCATTCTGTAGATATCGCCTTTTCTGCGAATAGCTTGTTGTTTCTTTCGAAGATGATAATAGAAGATGATAATAGTCCTAACGTCATAGGCATGGCTATTCCTTCAGTTGAAAGTCCGCAGTCGAGAAGTAAGCATTTTCGGTACCACTCGAAATCGGGTGACGCGGTAGTTAATATGTTAAGCAATTTGCAGGGATGATTAGACATCGCATTGTATCGCACGAATTTAATTAATGATAAGAAAATCCACTTTTGATAAGCAAGATAAGCGATAAAATCTTCATAAAATTTCATTTGACCTTCGCAATAAATGTAATAAATACCATTTATGTTTCAGCCGAACGCGCCCTTGATACCATGAATTTCGACATGATAAAAGGGCGGCCTATCCGAATCATGTGGTCTCAGCGCGATCCGTCTCTACGCAAATCTGGCGTTGGAAATGTGTTTATTAAAAATTTAGATAAAAATATTGACAATAAAGCGATGTACGATACGTTTTCCGCGTTCGGAAATATATTGAGCTGCAAAGTTGCGCAAGATGAATCGGGCGCATCGAAAGGTTATGGTTTCGTACACTTCGAAACGGAGGAAGCAGCTAATAAATCTATTGATAAAGTCAACGGAATGTTGCTGAATGGCAAGAAGGTAAGAGTAAAAAAAATGAATTCTTTGTATACCGATTGAAGTAAAAAATTGTCGTTAGGTCAGTGCTCGTGATGAAATGCATGGCTTAGGACCGATTTCTGAAGCGACGCTTGCTATTTCCCGCTGTGAATGCTGTGAGGGACGTCCCCGAAGCCCTGAATTCCCCATACATAATAGGCGGCTCGACCGTCGAGTCTCAAATGATAATGGGGTATTATTTCAATGGGAGATAGTAGGCGTCTTAGAAATCGGTCCAAGATGCACTTTGTTGCGAGCACTGCATTATATTATTTAACGAATTAATGTTTCTCCTTCTTGTGAATCGCGAATTTAGGTATACGTTGGCAAGTTTATTCCGCGCAAGGAACGTGAGAAGGAGTTGGGCGAAAAGGCTAAGCTGTTCACAAACGTTTATGTTAAAAATTTCGGAGAGGATATGACGGATGATAAGCTTAAAGAGATGTTCGAAAAGTATGGGACCATTACGAGCCACAAGGTAATGAGTAAAGATGACGGCAAGTCACGTGGCTTCGGATTTGTCGCGTTTGAAGATCCGGACGCTGCCGAGCAAGCGGTGCTCGAATTGAATGGTAAAGAGATTGCCGATGGGAAATGCATGTATGTCGGGCGGGCTCAAAAGAAAGCCGAACGCCAACAGGAGCTTAAGCGAAAGTTTGAACAGTTGAAAATTGAGCGCCTGAACAGATACCAAGGCGTGAATCTATACGTGAAGAATTTGGATGATACGATCGATGACGAACGTCTGCGCAAAGAATTTACACCATTTGGTACAATAACATCTGCAAAGGTGATGATGGAGGAAGGACGTAGCAAAGGTTTTGGCTTCGTCTGCTTCTCGCAGCCAGAAGAGGCCACTAAAGCAGTTACCGAGATGAATGGACGCATCGTAGGTTCCAAACCTCTGTACGTTGCCTTGGCGCAGCGTAAAGAAGATCGAAAGGCGCATCTCGCCTCTCAGTACATGCAGCGTATGGCGAATGTACGCATGCAACAGATGGGTCAAATATTCCAACCCAGCAACGCCGGCAGTTATTTCGTGCCTACGTTGCCGCAGCCACAACGATTCTATGGACCTGCTCAGATGGCGCAGATTCGTGCCACTCCGCGCTGGCCAGCGCAACCAAATCAAGTACGACCGAACGCGCAAACCGGAAGCTCCGGATTCGCGTCAATGCAAGCTGCACCCTTCCGAGCAGCGCCGCGTGCTCAGGCTGCTGCACAGGCTGGTGCTTTACGCAACAGCATGTCCGCAAGACCTATCACAGGTATGATTAAAAGTGTTAAGAGTAGATATTATGGAATGCCTGCAGAATGGATAATGGTTCGCGGTTAACTTTCGTATTGTTATTGGAATTTATCTTAAATATCAAGCGATTTAATTCGTATATTACAATTAAGGCGTATAAAGATTTGATACGTCTCGAATCGTTTTCAAATCTGAAATATAAAAGTTGTAGAAAGTCTTGCAAGAAATTTGAATAGCTAGAAAAACTTTTGTTGAAATATCTAAAATGATCTTTAGGATGTCTTATAAAAATAAAATTATTATTTGTTGACTAAACTTTCTATTTATGTTTTTATGTGAAAATAGAAGGTGATTTTTGAAATGAGATATGAAAGAAAAGAGATATATTTTTTTATATATACATTTTTTTTTTTTTTTAATAAAAGTTTCTCATTTAAATAGTTTTATCATTTATTGAAAAGATTGCAATCTGTAAATCCATTAGATTTCCTACAGACTTCCTATACACCTATGATCATTTTGACATCCACATAATTTGACATAATTTACAAAATTTGCATTTACAATATTGACATAATTTACAAAATTTTATTATATAACTTAATGAATATCTGACATAAGTAGAAAAATAGACGATAAGCAGTGAATAATTTAAAAAATATCTGTATTTTTCAAAGAAAATATTTATGAAAAAAACAAAACAGGTTAAATATAATATATCTTTAATATTTCTTATAAGCAATTTTAAATAGTTTTAAGGACTAATAAAATCGCAAGAATTGATCTAATATTATTTAAACTGATTTTTTTACTCAAAGTCACATGTTGAGTAATATTGTGTGAGATATATAAATTACATGACAAAGATGTAAATAGAACATGTAAATGTATCGTGATAGTATTGACCTCTGGAAATTTTTCAAAACATTTGAGATGTTCCTAACGTTTTTCCTTTCTCTCTTGACATTTTTGAGATACTAACAAGATTCGAGACTTTCATCATATTATTACTATTAATACTACAGAGATAATCTTTTAAATCAAATTTTACAGAAAAATAGCTTAACAATTTAATAATAATTTTTAATAATTACGTTTTCTGAAAAATACATATCAATTGATGAAGAAAAAGAAAAATTTAAAAATGTGCGGTAATGTTCCATTAAGTATTCTGTTTTACATTAAAGTGTTTATAGTGAAAATGTAGAAAATGTAGAAAAATTGAGTTTGACGATCTCATGCTATAATTATATATTTAAAGTATTAAAGATACCGCCAATCAACTACTATCTTCGACATGATTAAAAAAAACTGTTTTTTTACATCGGATTCTTTTACAATAAATTTTCGTATTACGTGTTATTTAATTACAAATAGAGTAACAGAAATGTATATCGTAATGTGTATAACATGATATACAATATTAATTTTATAACTGTTTTAATTATTGTACCAATTGTATACCAATACTTATTGCTATTACATATACAAATGTAATATATGTTAATTATTACTGCATTCTGTTAATATTACTTTTCAATTGACAACCTTTCCGTTTCAGGTCAACAAGCTGTTGGTGGCGCCAACATGCAGAGCCGTTCTATGGCCGGACCAGCTGTTGGTGTCTCGCCTGGTCAGAGCCGTCCGTCGAATTATAAATATACTGCAAATATGCGCAACCCGCCGCAAGCGGCCATGGCTTTACCAACACCGACTGGTCCTTCCGTACAGCAAGCGGTCCACATCCAAGGCCAGGAACCGCTCACCGCGTCGATGTTGGCTGCGGCTCCACCACAAGAGCAAAAGCAAATGTTAGGAGAACGGTTATTCCCTCTGATTCAATGCATGTATCCGCAATTGACCGGCAAGATCACCGGTATGTTGTTGGAGATTGACAATAGCGAACTGCTTCACATGCTAGAACACAGCGAATCCTTAAAAGCTAAAGTCGAGGAAGCTGTGGCTGTGTTACAGGCCCATCAGGCCAAACAGGCGGTCGCGCCGAAGAAAGAATGAGCGTCGCATCACTAATTGATCATTTCTTGCAAAGAAATTAATGTTATTTTGTATTTGATTGATTCTATTTGTTCATTCAATTTTATTTTCTGAATTTACGCGATTTAATTGCTAAGTGATGTGAAATTTTAGGAAGGAAATTTCTTCGTATATTTGGCATATATGAATACGGAGAGCTGCGAATACGTATGTTATATTGTGATGGGAATAACTGTTTGCCTAGTATTTGCTTACCGCGAGAAGCGAAACATGAAAGGATTTCCAATCCTAAAGTTTTACGATAATAAATTTTTCTTTCAAGATATATACACAGGCGTTCAAGGTTCAGTGGATGCAATGATTAGATAAACTTGAATTGATTTGACTCAACAGATCTAGAAATATATGACTACAGAAAATCATTGCTCGATGGTATCTATAATTGTTCCATCTGCTGAATATATTTTTCTTATTTTTCTCCTCTCGTATTTTCCTTTTCAACAATCGTGCCAAGGAAACTACTGGGTTGTAATGGATCTTTGCGAAATATAGACAAAGTCTTAATTTGATTAAATGTAAGCGTTAATAAACAAATTTTAATCTCTTATTGATATCTATATTAAATGTTAATTAGGATGCAAGTAGAATGTACGATTAAATTTTAATTTACTGAAAAATTTTAGAATGAATGGTTATTGCGATTTGTGCTTTAATTATTGATGTTTTGATTTGAATTGACTTCATCTGTTCGCGAGATGTCTGAAATTTTTCAAGAGCGTTTACAATAAAAAAATGACGAAAGACTCCGGAAAGGAGCGATCCGGAAAAAGTACAGTAAGTGCATTGCACCAGAGCCTCAAAATTATAATCGAAGATTAATTTTCTATTTGTACTAATTATAAATTGTATTGACTATATTTTAATTGTATTGGTAATGTATAAGTTCTGATTACGTTTTGTTTATATTTTTTTTTTATTTCCTTTAAGCTTCCTTAGTATTAAATTTGCGAGAAGAAAAAAAAGAACCTTTTTTTATATTTTTATTTTCGAAAGCCTTTTATGTAATTCTATAAAAATGGAATCATTTTGATTGGAAAACGTTTTAAAAAAAACTAGATCCGATGGGAACGAACTTGTTCTATCCATTTCTATTAGGGTAGTTCTATCTATTCTATAGTATAGATTTATTTCGATTAAATTTATCATCCTTTTTTCAGTTCTAAGAATTCGAAAAAGATAAAGTAAATTGAAATAAAGATCAGACAGTAGAAATGAATATTAGATCTGATAAGGAAAATTGAATTGGATAATTAACTTTAAACGAAATTTATTTAAACACGATTAAAAGAGAGAATATTTTTACATATCGTATTTTTTATGTGCATGTATCAGTTTACTGTTCTCGACAAATTTCAATTCGTCTTTCATTTTCTAATTAACCTAGTTCAAACATAGACGAGACGAAGATTGAAATCGAATATTTGAAATCATCAATTTAAGAGTCGATTACCATTCTCGCGCAAAGCGCACGTTATCTCATACACATGTTCAACCTCGATCGCAACCTTATTAAGTGTTAGAAAAATCGAATTGAGAGTGAAAGAGCGGAAAACTCCCTCGCGATTCCAAATAAAACCCGCGCAAGAAACGCTTCCCTCTCTCTCTCTCTTCTTTTTTTTTTAATTACCTTCTCGCGCATTTCCACGAGAAGCAAGCGCGCGATTGGCGGACGGGAAACGTCACGACCCACTTTGGCATGTGTCAGCGAATTAGCCGTTGCGCGGGAGAAGCGAGAAAGAGATACATATACACACATATATATATATATATATATATATATATATATATATATATATAATATATACTGAATAATATATATATATAATATGTATATGTATGTGTACATTCGTGAGTGCGCGTCCCTGGCGTAACGTCGACGCAAAATCAGTCGTGCATAGTGCGTCTTCCTCGGTAGACCGGTAGAGAGAACGGAAAGTAAACGAAAGGGGCAATTGCAATCTAATTAGTATTTGTCGACGAACATTCCTGCGAGTGGACAACGGTGACCGCGATAGCCGACTCGTCGTCACTCAGTGCACAGTAACAGACGACGACGACGACGACGACGACACAACGGTGGCGAAGGCGGTAGTGGTGGTGGTGGTGGTGGTGGCGGTGGCGGCGGCGGCGGCGGCGGCGGCGGCGGCGGCGAAATCTCGCCATTCAAAGGAGAGAAGGTATGCTTCCTTCCTCCGCCCGCCTCTCCAATGACCCCGATCTAATCGTCATCTGGTTCCTGGTATCGCGGCCGACTTTATCGCCACGGGGAAACCAATAGCGTTCTACGCGTCCGACGCGGCGATCGTTCCGATCTCGATTCCCGATTCCTGTCATCAATCACGGCATATGGCAGTGCATAGGAAGCGTGGAAACATCTCTCCTACGAGGTCGTGTTTGTTTACCCGTCGGCTCGTTCCCTCGACGATCTCCTGGATTTTCATTTAACCGACAACTTTACATTGTCTCTCTCTCTCTCTCTCTCTCTCTCTCTCGGTGCACAGAGAGGAATATTCCGCTGGGATGTACGAGTCCCCGTTTCTTTATACTTGCACGCTCGTATCGTTCCGCTCTTTCAGGCATTGAGACGAAAGTAGGTGAAGGTATTGTCATTTAATTAGATGTTTCACGTCCAGTGTATTCTTGCGCATTGAAAACGAAGCACAGCATCGGAGGGGGACACATTTAATGTAATGAAAAATATTTTATACTATTTTCCCTGCGTTTTTTTGTCCTTTTATTTATAAAGAAGAAACAATTGTATTTTTTTTTTTAAGAAGGGGATAGAAGTTAAATGTATAGGATAATTTTTTGCTATTAATATTTATATCTTGTTTTATTAATTTCACGAGTATTAATATTGTTTGTTGTATCATCTAGTTTTGTAAGATGTCTAAAATGAGATATAAATAGAGAAATATAATTGTAAAGATACCTAGCAACAAGGATAACTGTATACATTTTGATATCTTATCAGTTTTTTCTTGGTAATGAAATTGATAGTCGCTGAATAGTTTCTTCTGTCTTTGTTTTTGTTAGGATTATGTTACACTACTTATATTTCAGCTCTGAGAATGTTTCATGTAAAAGATGTGGTTTTTATAATTAAACTAATATATATTTAAGATTTAAAATGAAATAAATATATGTTTGAAATTTGTAAAAAGAAAGTTTTAGTGCAGTCTAGTGTAACGATAAAGAACAAGTGTAATAATTTAATATGCAATTGGCCTAATTACTTGTCAATATATATGTTATCCAATCTAACAAAATGTATTTAATAAGATTAATTAGTATATGTTTTCCTATCTTTATACAAAGTTTATTTTTTTGTCATTTGATTTCCTGTTGCTTTTAAATTTTTTAAGCTTTCAGTTTTAAAAATTGCTATAAATACACCATATTATATTTTGTCATATAATTTGATTAGCTGTATCATCCCTTATTAATATCAATTTATAACAGGTCATCATTTAGAATTGAGATTTAAATATATCTGTTTGTTCTTTCTTTTTAAGAGTATCAAAACATGGATATAGACGAAGTTATTAAAAATTTGCGGTCTTGCTTGATATCATGCAAGGGTGGTATTAAATTAGATGATTTAAAAAGTAAGTACAATATTATTCATCTTGTTATTATTACTGAATAACTTCAAATATTTTTTTAAATATATCGAGTGATTATTTTGTTTTTAGCTATTAATCATTTATTTTAAAAGTTTAATGTAACAATGTTCTATTTTTAGAGGATTATCATATGGTAGCAGGAGAAATATTACCCTTTAAAAAATTCGGATATTCCTCTGTCGACGCTTTTGTTCGCGACATACCAGATGTTTCAGTGATTAAGAAAAATGGAGAACTGTATGTGGAAGCTGTACCTTCCAAAACATCAGCACATCTTACAAAATTAGTTTCACGACAAAAAGCACGACGAAAAATTCGACCGCAAAAGAAAGTAATATTAACATAAATTATCAATATTATTTGAATTGAATATATATTTCACAGCATGCATTATAAATTATTGGACCTATCTTGCAGTTTTAATATAAAAAAGCGAAATAACGCTGCGAACAGTTGAGCTATAATTAATTTCAGAATTTTTTTTCAGTGGACACCATCTCGGCATAACAGAGGTGGTAGTTTTCCATCTAATGGTTTTCAGTCTGCCAGAAGCAATCATGTAAATTCTTCTAGTTTCACTAAATCGACACCTGGCAAGAGTAACTTGTATACAGATTTTAGCAGGTATTTATAGTATTCGAAATAACTAAATATTCAAGTATTGTTCATTAAAATAAAAAATATAATGTATCAATAACAAATACTGATAAGAAATGATCTATGTTTTTTTATATACATTATTCTATTTTTTATTTAATTACAAATTCTTGTGAATTCTGAAAAATCGATTAATCAATTAAAATCGTTCAATACGTATTATACAAGATAAATTGATATATTTGCAATAATATTTTAGACCTATTCCTCTCATGGAAACTACAGTACAGTGCCCATTACCGATTAACGACAAAGCAAGTTTTACTCCGACTACACCACCAAGTACTCCTATTAAAGTAAGCGAAGTCTCAGACGGCAAGACTCAAATTTAAAATTTTTGATAAATCTGCATTATTAACTATATTAACATTTTTAGAGACTGAAAGACAAAGGGATGAATCCTAATACAGCGACTGTGAACCAAAGTGTTAATAATTATAAGACTATCGAAGATTTAAGACGCAAAGTATTAAATGACAATACAACAGCTTTGCCTGTGATAAATCAAAAGCCAAAGATTGTGGAACTGAGACCCCCAAAACCAAGCGAAAGACTCAAAATTATTTCTTCTACGACGCCTTCACCACCGATTGATAACAATGATTGTACATCTACACCTATCTCATCTATTTTTAATATTCCGAAGGTAAGAAAACGATTTAAAAAGAATCTTGAATCAAATTTAGAACTGATGAAACGAAGATGATACAAATCTAACAATCCAAAAAGGTTTATTAGAGCTTTATACATTTTTTTCTTTTAATGTTAATATTATAGTTCGATTTTGCGCGCATATACATAAAATTTAATTATAAGCTATATGAGCTACGGCAATGCACCCATATAAATCATAAATATTCTTCAGAAAACAATAATAAAGTGCATCAGAAGATTTAATTGCTTTTTCGATATCGTTTTCACGTGTGATCTAACACGCGCAGTCATTTACTGTCTGGTTAACCAGTTTTGAAAGCAGAATGAAAGATTAATTTCTGCTCCTCTGTTTTCGAGGGTTCTAAATAAATTATAATAACAATAGTAAATTTTAAAAAGTTTAAAATTGTATTTTAAAGATGACACCGCCATTCAAGATTCCCGATGCTCGGAAAGAACTGGAGATTCATACCAATATGTTAAACTTACCACCACCAATTTATAAAATGTATTCGAAGAAAGAGAAAAATTCTACTAAAACTACCATCTATGCCAGTGTGAAAGTAAATATATCAAATATATCAAAGTGTTAGAAAATCTGATTTTCGACATTGATCGATGAATTTTAGGTTGGTATGCATACGTTATATACATTTCCGGAAGACGCGACATCCGAGGAGGAAGCTGAGAAAATTGCAGCGCGTTTGGCTCTAGTAACTCTCGCTAAGGAATCATCGAGCCCCGAAGTGACGACAGCTGATGAGAAATTGATAAAAGAACGCATTTTGGATATCATAACTCAGCATCATAGCGGGGTTTTTATGCATTTGCTGCCCGAATGTTACAACGAGCAATACGGCGAGGCCTTGCCCCATAATTGGCAAACAATTATTGAGGAATGCGGCGACATTAATCAAGAGAAGGGCGTCGGAGATTCCACGATACTTTGCCGATCTTCCTTGACTCTAAAAGTGATATACAATATGAATGTATTTTACTCTTGGTATGCATGTTATCCAAATCGAATTAAATATTATATTTTCTTATTCAGCGATCGGAAAGCTCTCCATCGTCCAAAAATGTTTCCGAAAATATCTTCCTGTTTAACGAGAAGTCCTGTCTACAACTGAATCCTATTGGACCCGCCGTGCCTGATGTACAACCAGTACCTGAGGCAAATATTTGGCAAGTAATTACCACTTATGTTGAAAGCACTGTTGAAATATGGATTCGGCTCAGCGATCAAAATGTGAGTGTTTTATTATACCGCTCATTCGTTCACTTTTTTCCGCAAGCTAAAATTTATTCTTATATTTTTAGAACGAATATGTGGATATGACAAACGAGATGACGAGGCATTACAACCAGATAAATAAATCGACATCAGTGACATGTGTGATTGGTGATTTCTACGCTGTTCTCGATGAATATCATTGGCGCAGGGTGAAATGCATAGATTTTGATACTGAAACTGGAATCGCCACGGTTTTCTTTATCGACGAGGGATACGATGGAGAATATAAATCCGACGTTTTGCATCCCTTGGATAAGAAATTCTGCAATTTGAAATCTCAAGTAATTTATCTATTCGACTTAGCTTTACGTTAATTCGACTACATTTTACGTACCTCGTGCATTTGTTTTTGTTTCTACACAGGCTCTTAGAGTAGGTCTTCAAGGATTAAAAGATTTTCGCGACTGCAGCCAGATAGTGACGGAGATTGAGAATTATCTTTTACCTGACCAATTGTTTAACGTGAAAGTACATGGTGTAGAAACCGATGAATATGGCGAATATTCAATAGTAACTTTTTACGATACTAGTCATGATGACAAAGATATAGACGTAAATCAAGTCATATTCAACAAAATTTTGGACGACATGGCTGTTGCGTTCAAGTTACATGTAACTATCCAATTCAATTGCAATTCTATAATCAATGTTGTCTTTTAATTTTCTATGCCTAACTGTCTTTCTTTTGCAGGCAGGGAAATTAATTGAATTATATGTTACACACATAGACAAACATGGTAAAATTTATGCCCAATTAAATTCATTTATCAGAACTGTGTTGAACAGTGAAAATATATCGCCACTATCTACAAACGATACAGTAAAAGCGATTAATTTCACAAAGACGTATCTTGTAAAGTATGGTTCGCAATGGTATAGAGCAAAAGTAATCGATATTCCTGATGATCGAAAAGTACTAGTATTTCTGATTGATATCGGTCAGATCATCTTAATACCGAGAGAATATCTCTTTCACATGGACAGTGTCTCGAAGGCCCTACAGTATATTCCTCCACAGGTATAAGAAAAACAAACTTTTCCTATCGTGTTTAAATTTAATGTTTAATATTTTATGGATTTTTATGCAATATTTATATGTGTTAATATTTATATGTGTTCATGTGTGATAAATCAGGCAATAAACATTTTTCTCCATAACATCGATCAGTCGATGTATAATGAGAGGCTCGTAACAAGATTCCGCGAATTAGTCTCGGACACGGACTTGCTTTTAGCAAAAGTTATCAGGATCACCTCATCCGGAATTCCAGTGATGGAAATTTTCAAAAGAGTCGGTCCAAATAATATGTTGGCTTCGATAAATACATCATTGATTTATGATGGCGAATTATCAAAGTAAATATTTGTTTATCTTTTTACGAGAATATATTTTTATGCGCATATTTTATATTTTATGCGTATATTTTATATCTTTATGTTTTCCTTTTATTTTATATTATGTCCTATTTAATTTTCTCTACTATTTTATGAAGCTTTTTTGAAGAAAAAAGATTAAAGAAGTTTTTTATGTGTAGAATCGACGAAGATAATAATAACAATAACAAGTTTAAGAAACGTTTGGAGCGCAAAAATTCCCGTGCTCCCGAGTCTGTCGGTAAATTGAATCCGCCCATCATTCCGCCCATTGGCAGTTATTTTGACGTTCACGTGACCTTGGTTGCGCATCCAGGACATTTCATCGTGCAACCATTGGAAAACGTGAACAAATTAAGAGTATGTAAATTAATAAGGAACTTTGAAACATTAAATACGCTAAAGATTATAATTGATTCATAATATATATATATATATATATATATATATATATATATATATATATATATTACATTTATATTTATATTTTTATATATATCGGATCCTCTCATTTCTAGGCAATGATGATTGAATTACAAAAATACTGCGAGGCATACGATGGTCCACCATTGGAATCTGTCAGCGAAGGCAAGCTGTATGCAGGAAACTTACGAGGCGATTGGTATAGGTACGCGATATATCTTATAATATGAAATATAATTACTGGTTAATAATTATATTATGTTCACTTTAGAGTATACGTTACTAATATTATTAGTGAAAATGAAATATCCGTATATTTTTGCGACTATGGAGATGTTACAATAATAAAGCGTAGTAGTATGCAACCGTTACAGAGTAAATTCTTGGAATTGGCGTATCAAGCTGTGAAGGCTAAACTTGTCGGTAAGAGAATAATAATTTTCTTTTTTACATTTTTTGCGAATTATTTGCATTCAATTTTGAGTGCGTTCAACAGAATGATCAGTGAGTGTTCAATGATTATTAGTCTTTAATGTTAATTTCCTTCCTTGAATTTATCCTTGAATTTAAATCAATTATGTTATAAGTTATTCAGTTATGTTTTCTGAACGTAATCTGAACGTAATCATTTCATTTTTCCATGAAGAATTCTAATAATGGTTTTTGATGTTGATTAGGAATCGAACCGATAAATGTTGACTGGTCCGTGACCGATTGCGTCAAATTTAAAGAGTTGGTGTTGGACAAGAATTTTGTCTCGGTAGTCGTCGAGACGATGTTCGATGATCTTTCGCCAGTCAACGGTACCATGCTGGGTTTACAATTGATTGATGTCAGTCAGGCCGATATAGATATATACATTGATAGGTTATTAGTAGAAGAGAAGCGTGCCAAATATATAGATTCGAAAATCGATGAATCCAAAAGTCTTCCTTCTTAGCTTTATATTATGCTGTTATATTAATTAGCGGCAAATATATCTATTTTTTTATGATTTGTTATTTTCCGTGACATGGGATATATAGATTGCTTATATATGTACGAATCTGCTGCGAAAAATAACGCATGAATATGATTTTACTATTCTATTTTTATTCTAGTTCTATGTTTTTCTTTTTTATAATGTCACGATAACATACTAGTGTGCACGTGAGCATTATAAAAATATAACAAATATTTAAATCTTATTTAATTAATATCGATTAATTAATGTCAACATTTGCCTCATATTTATTATGGATTTTTTTTCAGTATCAAAAGATACGGACAGAATTACACGCACATAAGAAAGTTTTAAGAAATGCTTATTTCATTACTTGTTTTGTTTCTGCTTATTTTTGATTGTATTTTGCGTGTATTATGATAGTGTTTCTATCATTATTATTAGTCATGTTTTTGTTGTAATAGGCAAAGATGTAATTATTGTTGAAGTTGTAACAAAATGCAGTTTATTTACACAGGTCGTTTTATTATAACTTTGTTGTATTTTTGAAAATGTTAACTCATCTCAAGTATTCTTTAGCATTACGATGATTTTCTCTTTTAATCTTTTGTCCTTGTTTTAGTTTGCAGGATTTATTTCATGATATAAAACAGTATGATTATCTAATGATAAAGATTGGCTGTGTATAATATATTAATTAAATGACAGCATTCCATATATAAATAAAAGTATATATATATATATAAAAATATAACACACACACACACACACACACACACACACACACACACACACACACACACACACATATATATATGTATTGAACATTACACATCACAATTAATCTTTTTTGATACGTGATCTGACTCCTGGATTGGGATAATTTACTTCTTTGCCATATTGTAAGCGTGTCATTAGAAATTCTTATGAAGTTTATTTGTAATGAACATTTTTATTTTTCTATTGATCTGAAATTAAAGTTTTGACGTATAATAAAATTTATGTACAATAATCCTCTCCTTTCTCTGCATTTTGTCCTGTTATGTTATGTTAATTGTTATATTGTTGTATGATGCGGAAGTAGGAGATGTTGCGTTAATGAGAAAACGAAAGAAAAAATGAAGTCTAAAAGAAAAGTGAAGGATACGATAGAAAAATTATTCATGATCGCTCATTTTCTATGACGAACGTAGCATTACTGATCCGCGAGTTATCACTTTCAGTTATTTGAACGGAATTTAACTTCTCAGCAACTTCGTCGACGTTCTTATTAAAGTTCGACATTTCTATGACATAAGTACCAGCGCTATCCGGGGAACTTAGGTGCGACGAGACAGGTGTGTTTGTTTTGCTGAATGAAGCTGCGGAGTTGTGAGAATCAAAAGAACAATTCCGACTTTTAGATACATCCGTGAAGCTAGATGTCTGCGTGTCATTCTTCAGAAAAGTATGGGATTGCGTGGAGCGGGCCTTGAGGAGCGCATCTCTATTAAGAGCGACATTGTTATGTGCGTTGGTCCTTGAATCGTGATATCCTTTCGCTGAGTTTGCGCTAAGGGTTCGTTTCGTTTCGCGAACATCTTCGAAAAACATTGAATTCCTGGACAGCATCGAGTCGATCTTCTCAATGATGCAGTGCAGTCGATCCCGGCTTTTCTCCCTCTTTCGCTCTATTCCTTTAAGACGGTGAAGCATCGGCCACGATTGTTCGCGATCATTTTCGATTTGTATTACCGTGTGACTGGTTACGGGATAACGAGACGAGGCGTTTTCTTTTCCTATTGTGCCGCTGCTAGGTAATATAGCCTGTCGAGATGAAGGACAACTCGGAACATTCAGCACCACTTCGTTACCTCGAGTTTGCGGCGCATCTTCCATAAGAATTAATCCAACGTCGCTGCCATTCGCGCTCTTCTCGAATTTCAAAATGCGAACTGACGTAGGGCTACCGAATATCGAGTAGGCCAAGACGTGATCGTAAGGATGATAATCCACGCAGGTAATGACCGCCTTAACCGAGTTGCGCCCTACGTTCGTGTATTTGGCTAAGCGCTTACCTGTCTCCAAATTCCAGATATTTAATACGGAATCTTCGCCGCCGCACATAATTAATCCACCGCAGGGCGATATGCAAACTTTTAACTGTATTCTATAAGTAAGAAAACAAAAATTTAATAAAGTAATAAAGAAAAATTGCAATTAAGAAATTAATTAATGTGAAGTAATGAGAAGTGACGAGGCTAATAATGAAACATATAAAGTATAAAAGAGTTTTAGTAGTAAGAGTGTTTGGCGTGTCGGAAATTATAGAGATAGAATAGAATACATATTTGTATTTTCCAATTTAGCATATTATATATATATTTATATATATATATATATATATATATATATATATATATATATATATGTATGTATAAAATTAATATATTATAAGTTAAAAAATACAAATGATATTAAAAGTGCGTAAAAAGCGTATCCAACATACCTTTGATTATTCAGCTCTTTATACTTCTGTAAAACCACACCGGTCGCGAGATCCAGCATTCGAAGACCATTGTCCCTCGAGTGCACAAGAAGTCTCGACTCGAGCGGATGCAGAACAATTGTATTGATAACAACACCCTCGATCTCGTTAATTTTTATTTTCCGCGAGATGCTCCACATTGTTTTCGATGATACCCTAGGACCCTCTTCGTCGGCCTTCCAAAGAATTATCAAGCCCACGCTGTCAGCGGTGATCAAATTACCATTTTTTTGAAAAACCATAGAATTGACAAAACCCTCGTGGCCTTCCAGTTCCTGGCTCAGTTCTCGCTTCCTCGATCTCCTGTCGTTCGCCCAGATACGAGCTACTCGATCGTAACATCCTGTTGCTACGATCGTCGCCTTGTCGGGTCCGTACTTGGCGCAATAAACATACGAAGGATGCGGCAGCATCTGCAAATCCGTTTCGTACACATATTTATTTTAAATAAATTTCTTTCTTCGACAACCGATGCATTTTAATTAAAGACAATCCCACGCAGGTTGCGCCATGTGCCAAACAATTTCTCAACCTCGAACTGAAATGTTTTTCAATAACGCATATAAAAATATCAAATAGAAAAAAAAAAATAAAGCGCGAATGTGTTAGACGTGTAAAATAAAATAGTATAAATAATTATTTTTACTTTAAGGAAATATAGATGTTTTATATGTTTAAGAAGAAAATTTATAATTACAATTTTATATTAATCTTCACGAAAACAGATAAAAATGAATAGTTCTCCCTACTGGTTACCTCGACGTGTTGTACGATTTGATTGCGAACATCCCAGACAAGCGCCGTTTGATCCGCGGATGCCGACAAGAGGTAATGATCGTCGCTGGACCAGCTTAGAGAGTACACGAAAGCCTTGTGACCGAGAAATCGAACGTGAATCTTGCTGGTTTTGACCTGAAATCGAAGTAACTATGTAGCTTCGTCGAAGCAAACGGCAATAACGTATTTTCAAACGTAAGCGTCTCGACGTGATTAAATTTTATGACGTAACTAATTTCTTTTAATAAATTTTTATGTTATACTTTTAATAACGTTCTTGAAGTTATTTATACATCTTTTTACATCTTTCGTTCATCTTCCTCTTCTTTAGACGCGGTATCCGCGATATTGACGCACCTCGTAAACGACAATCGGATAATCGTACTCCTCGGAATGGACGCAGGCCAGATACTTGCCGTCGTTGCTGAAGGCGACGTAGAAGCAGCCGTTTTCACTAACTTCCGTCTCGAACATTTTCTCATTTGGAATTTTGCACGATTGTGCGGCGAGCCGTGCCCACTTAGGGAGGCCCGGCATCGACTCTGACGTACGCATCGAGAGATCCCGAGACTCGCTCTGCTCGTTGTCGAAGAGATCGTTCAACGGCAGGTTCTGATACAGTACAGACTCGAGTTTCGGTGGTGGAACCGACGTTACCGTTACTAAAAGACTGCTAGGATACTTATCCCTATTGTTTGACTGCCACCAAGTATACACCTAAATGTGAGATAAGAAACAATAGAATTTCTATTCGAGCATTTTCGAACGAAACTATTACAAATCACGCCGAAGAAGGGAAGCTCCCCCAGTCCTTCGTTGCAGTTACATTGCCATTTTCACGAAAAAGTGAAAACTACATTCTGAGAATGAAAAATTACACAATTCTTTTTCCTTTGCGTTCAAGTCACGGTAAATTGGTTTCACGCTAAATTAGCAAAATATTTGCGAAACAATTTATCGCTTTGCTAAAGGTTTCTCTTCATTCAAGGGGCAGCCATAAATCTTGACCCGCTACCTAAAGGTCATTTTTACTATGCGGTACTATGCGTAAATTGAAATACATTCGTCTGTATTAAAATTGGATAAAACATGAGTTTTAATCACGTGAATGGCAGCATGCGAGAAAATTGATATATTTCGGCATACAGAGCGATAGAAAAAATTTATAAATTTATTTCTTTCATCTTTCAATTTTGGCATCATAATTCAACGTAACTGCAGCAAAGAGAGAGAAATTGTAATATTATTTGAAATAAAAAAAAGAACGCACAGTTTTTAAGAATTTTAAATTATTTGATCTTGAAAAATCTGAAGTATTTTTATTTCAAGAAAGGTAAACACTTGAGTAACGAACAACGAATACCTCACATTTTTGTTTCCCATATTTTTTAAAGCTTCGTCTGGGTTTGTAAAGTTGCAGCCGTACTTTCTTGTCCGTATGAAGAATGTTATTGGCTCCTACAGGCTTGAGGAACGCCCACGCAATTTTATTCCAACATCCCTCACTACCTGAAGAAAAAAATTAGATATAAATTATTAGATATATTCAAGTCGCAAACGACTAAAACTCAAGTCAACTCCAAAGTACAAAAATGTAAAAATTACTAACATTACGAATGTTATTCGTAATATTTATATAAATAATGCTCGGAAGAAACAAATAAAATTTTTCCAAAAATTAAAGTAAGTAAAACAAGAAAGTAAAAATAGAGCTAATTAATTTACACTTTTATTTTTCTAACAAAGCTAAAAATTAATTAAAGAAACTTGCCAACTTTATCGTAGTTGAGACTCGCATCAGCGAAGCTTAGGAGTTCTATCACTTCGAAGAGGATCACCGCTTGATCGCTCTCTTTCACAATCGCGTTGAAATCGTGCTCGAAGATAAGCTCCTCTTCCCAAGCCGGTATCATCGATTTGTTCTTCTTGAAGTCGAACTTGCCGGTGATCATCGGCTGAAGATACGCGCCGCCGTCCTCCACCGTACTTTTCAGATACGAACCCGTGCGAGCATCCACGATGTGAACCCTGACCATCGGTCGTTTCGCATTCACATAATCAGCCTCCAGCACGTCCGCCCGATGAATCGTCACAGAGATGAATTTCATCTCCTCCTCCCTTCCCTTTGTCGCCTCCTTTTCCTGCTTGCGTTTCTTCTTTCGTTTCTTTCTGACCCTCGCGTCCCCTCCCGTCGTCGAATTCGCATCCCTCGCGGATGAGCTGATGATCGCATCGTCGCTGGGAGGCTCCTTCTTCTTCTTGAACAACGGTCGCTCTTTTCTCCTCGACGATTTGTCGTGCACCGCGTCCGGTTGAGACCTTCCGCCGCTCGACGTACGTCCCTCGGAGGCGATCGAGCTCGATCGAACGTCGCTGACTTTTTCCAGGTTCGCCGAGGAGTCATCGGGTTCCTCGACGCTGTCTCTTCGACTCTCCGAAGATCGCGCTTTCGAAGAGCGACCGTCGCTGTCCACCGTGAGACGCTCGTTCGTCGTTGCCGCTTCCCGTCGTCGGTGCTTCCTCGAAGAAGAGCCGCCGGACGTAGTCCCGGCTTCGTCCTCGAAGTTCGAGCGGTCGCTCAGCCTCCTCATCTCGATCTTGGTGCTCTCCCGATTGTGATCAGTCTCGATCCGGAGCACCTCCTCCTCCTCCTCGTTGTCGGACACGAACGCCGGATTGTCAAAGTGGAGAACGTCGCTTCGACGCAGGCCGGTTCGCGATGCCGGAACTGGCGTTCTACGCGAGTTGTCGATCAGCGGAGACGCGTCGTCGCTCGTCTCGGGCAATCGGATCACGCCGGCGTCCTTGGACCAGCGCTTTCGCGGTGGTCTCTTCGGGTCCACCTCCGTCTCGTTCGTCACGTTCGCCACGGTGTTCCATTGCTTTCTGCGCCGCGGTTTCTCCTCGGGAGACTCGGTCCTCCTCCTCCTCCTCGGCGCATCGAACTCCTCTATCAGATCCAATGACTCCACCGTCAGATCGTCGTGCAAATGTTTGGAAGGCTCTTTCGAGGAACGCCCGCGATCGGAGGAACGATTTCGAGGTGCTTCGCCCGCTCGCGAAGAAGATTTGGAACTCTGAGAGGACCGTTTAGTCTCCTTATTGTCCGGCAATTCGACCACGGGAGGGTCGTTCTCATTGTCTCGTCGTTGTTGCCGTCGACCCAAACTTTCACTCCCGCTATGAACGTCCGCGATAACGTTCATCGTCATCTTCGGCGGCGTTGCGTTCTCCGTCGACTCTTCGAAGAAAGAGGACACATTGCGCGATCTCCTCAATCTTCTGCCCCTCGTGGACTCGGCGGACTTGGCCATATTCGCGGATCCCCTTCCGGATCTCCTTTTGAAGTCGACGACGCGCCGCGGCTAAGAGAAAGAAGGCCGTTCGCAAGGGAACATCGCGTGCGTTCTACTTATGCGAGCCGATCGATCACTCGGTGAAACTGGCGAATTCACCAAACGTGATACCATCGCAACCCTGGGAGAAAATGATTCTGTCCTCGTTGTAATCTTCATTAATAATTCACACGTATAAACTTACCCGCGGATATAAACTGCGTTAATTATGTCGTTCATTGAACAGAACTACGGTCGCGTACGGTTGCTAACGGGCGGTACACCAGGTGCGGTGAGCATACCCGATTATGCTCATTGTCAGTAGAAACGTGGATCGATCGATATGGAAACGGTAGTGGCGACCATAAACTTTGAACTTCTTCAAACCTTTTTTACCTTTTCAGTCTCTGTAGTACAAATAAAATCTGTATTTTTAATACAGATTTTTTTTTTTTTGTTTCAAATATTACAATATTACATTGTTTCAATATTACAATTTCTATCTCTTTGCTGTAGTTTTATATATAAAATTTATATTTTTAATCTATAACAATAGCGCCACAATCTTTTTGTTATTTTCTCTATTCAAAGTAAAATATATATATATTCGGAAAGCATAAGAGTAAAAATTTTTTTGTGCCAAGAAATTCCATACAGAAAACAATAGACCTAACTCTAAACATTCTAGTGAATAACTCAAGACTTTCATAACGGTTCTTTTGATTCAAAAATGTATTTCGGAAAAGAAATGAAAAAGAAAGAAAGCAATGCATTTTTTAGCAAATCTGACGTCTTTATATTACCATAATCTGCTATTATATATTTAGAATTCTCAAATTAAATTGTTTTTTTCAATGTCAATCATTTGATAATCGTTATATTCATGCAACTATCCATGAGGGCATTTATTATTATATAATATAGAAAAAAAAAATGATTTAGCTTTTTCAAGAATGGGTTAAATTGTATTTAAATTTCTTATTAAAATATTATAACAGTAATAAAAACTAGAGTAAAATAAATAATGAAAAGTAAGAAAGAAATAAGACAAAGAGATAGATTAGAGCAAGAGAGGAGAGGAGGAGGGCAGGCAGAGAGAGAGAGAGAGAGAGAGAGAGAGAGAGAGAGAGAGAGAGGAGAAAAAGTACAATTTTAATAACTTCAAATTATTAAAATATCAATCAAATTTATTTTATCGAATCAATCATATTACAATTTGTTTTGTCTACAATTTTTCAAATTAAAATATCTTAGACAAATTCATGTGTATATAATTAAACTCAACTTTAAGAGAATCAGTAAGCTTGTTTCTCAATGTCAATCTTTTTCTTACATAATCCCATAATAAATTTTAAGCACGTTGACAGCCTGATCAAGTTTAGTTTGGAAATATATGGGATCATTTATCATAGCTATCAATGCACTGAGAGAATTAATATCCAATAAAATGTCGGTGAGCTTGTGAGGCATTAAATTTGGATATATATTATAAACCAATGGAAATAGATATTGTCCTATTATTAGTCTTTGCTGCCGCCGTGGCAAATTGGATATATACGATATATCGGGCCGCCAAAACTGCTGGTTATATATGGAATTCATCATATTCTCTTTAAAAAGAAAAAGAAATATTATTTTTATAAGTGAATTAATAACTGACATATGCATGCAAAATAAATAGATAAGCCAATTTTCGATTAATAAATAAATCGCTAACTTGATATTTGTTTTTGAATAATAAATACTTTATTATTATACTTTATTATTCTATTTATTATAATTAAATATTATCAAAAAAAATTATTTAAACGCGTAATATTTAATATAATAGAGATACACTTTTAAATGTTTTTAACTAGGATCACTGCACAATTATAAAACAAGTCGGAAAACACATTCTTTTATACCTATGATATTTTTCTGCTTTATTAATATATTTATATTATATTATTTATATTATATTTATATTATAATATATAGTTATATAATATAAATTTTGATCTGTAGTTAAAATAGAATATGACAAAATATAATCACATTTTCACTTACCTCTGGTTATATAAAATGCAAAGAATACAAAATTAGAAATGTACAGAAAAAATTCTTGCTCAGTATATGATAAGTTCGCAAACTTAAATTCGACTGTCAAGATTGAGTGGATCGTAAGAAAAATTTCATGTAAAAATCTGCTCGTAGAAGCACCTCCTACATTTTTTGCCAATACCTGAATGCGAAAATAGAAAGTAGAGGGAAGTCAGGAAATTGCCAAAGGGACAGGGAGAGAGAATAAAATGGAGAATATAAACGGTATTTACAAAAAGAAGAAAACGAGAATTTTAATGAAATAAAAATTACATCTTTTTAAATTATTTATTTCTTACAATGTATACTTTGATAGTCTAACTAAAAGACAAACCAAATTATTTCTCTTATATTAATTTTTCATAATTAAATTATATCAATTAACTTATATATAATCATTTTAATTCATAATTATATTATTTTGCATCACGTTGTTATTTAGTTCAACAGTATTTATTTCTACTTGTCGCGTTAATTCCTGCACAATAAAAATCGATATTTGAAAACGTGTCTGTGCACACAGAATTAATTCGATGACGAAAAATTATCTTACCGCGTTAATTATATTTTCGTATTCCTGTTCGCATTGCATTATCAGCGCGTTCATCAAACCATCGGAAGATTCTTTAGAATCTTCCCGTTCATCCGGTTTCGAGGAAACATCGGTGAAATCCGATTCACCATGCATCTTCAAGGTCTTCATTTTTAATCGTTGTTCTCTATTTTTTGCTTCTATCACTTTCTCGCGGCGCGTCTCACGATCGAGAAGCTAGAGAAATGGACTGCCTTATTATATTTATTCCTCTATTATGTCTGTCACGGAAGTGTGATAGAAAAAAAGATACATTTATTTTTCAACCTGATATTTACCGCGGTTAACAGCAATTTATCATTTTTTTGATTGACTGTTAAAGCTTCCGAAAATTCTAGCAAATAAGTAGAACCCTTTTTATTAGCAACCGCAGCCAGTTGACCTTGTTCGTGAGGTCGTAAATAAGTCAAACTTTCATCGCATACCTTCAAGCGTATTTTGTTGTTAAAATTTATTATCAATAAACATTAGTTGTAATTAACTACCTTTATGCTGAGAACCGGACTGTCCTGCTGAATTATAAAGTCCCAAACATCTAAAGTCCCATCAATTTTAATTAAATAGTATACGGAGTAACGCGTAGCGCTCCATGCCCCACCCATTAAAAAATCTCGGTGACCTCTGAAAATTTAACATTGTTTAGCAACCTACTAAGTAGAATTTTCATTATTCTGTTATTTTTAAACTTACGGTGTCCAAGCGATACAGGATTCTCTGCAATCTTCTGACCAAATTCTCGAGGTCCAATCGCCGACTGTCAAGAAGTTTTTTACAAAGGTTGGATTTCTCTCCAGACTTATAACCGGGCCATATTGGGCTTTAAATCTCGTTGCAATCTTTTCAGCGGGAGTCTTACCTTTGCGGTTTCCCGATATTACGATACCTACGAAGAGCAAAACTATTTTCATAATCATCAGTATAATCATTACATAATTTTTCTTTCACGGTTCACGATTTTTTTCATGGAAATATATAATTAGTTTTTATTTTTATCGAATAATTATTTATCATTCTCCTCGAGCTGTAAGATCTTAGAATTATTTATCATTGATACCATAAATGATATAAATCAATAATAGATTTACTATACCATTTTCCAAGCCACACATGAAACGCGTTCCTATCGAAGGTTCGAATTGAAGAGCCGAGATGCCAGTAGCCTTATCCACATTCTGATTCTCTGGTTTCTGCAAATCTATTATCAAAGTCTCCGTCGGCACCTGCATCTTCCTAGTGTCCCACCATTTTATCTGCAAATAAACACGTATATGCATATGTCGTCGTCACGGTAATTGCGATCTCGTACGAAATCACACCTGTCCATCTTTCGAAGCGCTGAAGAACTCAGTACCAGTCTTGGAATTGATCCACAGAGTCTTATCGCAGGGATCTCTGTGACTAAATTCGACTAAGCTAATGTCTACCGCTTCTGAGCCCCTCCTGATGTCCCAACATGCCACCTGCCCAGTCATCAAACCACTTATCAAGGTATTGCTATCTTTAGGATTGTACTCCAATGTTAAGATCGGGCAAAAGGGTTTCAACGCCATATAGGGATTATTCGGATTTTCTACGGAGAAATTTCTTGTAAATATATCAATTAATCAATATTGATTCTGGTTGATCGTTTATTCGACGTACCTACTTCCCAGATATACGAGGTGTAATTGTTGCTGGAGGTTTTTTTGAAATCGACATTGCAGTAACTAGCCGCAAAACGATTACCCTGATCTGGCGACCACGACAGATGAGTGATCTGCCGTTTTAGTGTTAAAGGATCGCGATAAACATTCACCGTACGTGAGAAAGCTCTCTGTATCAATGGGGTCACCTCTACATCGGCAAAATATTCTTCGTAAATGTTGCAAGCATTATTTTGCAAAATGCAGTGCTCCATTGACTTAAAAATAAATGGTTTCGCATGAGTGCTATGTCATATTCGATAGCTTTAAAAGAGTCGACAAGAAAGATAATGTTTACAGGTAGCAGTTGAAGCATCGTATGAATGTACAATTCGTCTTTCTCGATCTTGCGTCTATATCTAACTGTCTGTTCTAAGTCTTTCATATTTATGTCTTTCGGCCACCCACCTTCATAATGAAACATTTTGTTGTCTTTATATGTTGCAGTAGTTGTATTTATCTGAAACATAAAGCTGTAACATATATACATTATAATAATATATTTTTCCAATAAATGTTATTCGAAGGATATTCATACTTCGTGAACTGCATAGACTTTACTGCACTGTGTAGCGTGTGTCACAGGATCCATTCTAACATAATTACTCATCAACGTTGGATTCGACTTGATTTCTATCTCCGTTTTGTCAAAATCAGAGAAGTTGCATCTCTTTCCAAAATGCATTCTTTTTTTCGTGTAGGCATATTCCGTATCCATTGTATAAAGATGGTCTTCAATATTATATGTAGGAAAATAAACAAATCTAGGATACAACTTGCAAAAACTTTAGTCAAATATTAAAATTTTATTTTTTTCATTTATTAAGAAATACTTAATGGCACAAAACATTGTTAAGAGATATTTAACGGCACAAACATTATTAATCCGCAGCGTAATGATATCATAAAAGATGTTGTAACATACAATTTTGCACAATTCTTGTCTACATCCATGAGAAGTGGATATCAATTAGGTAATACACACAGTGATTACTATGGTAACAGAGAATATATCGTGATGTGAGACTTAGATGTCGGTTCTCACTAAAACCGGCACTTTGGGATTTAAACCTTGATAGAGAATAAACATCGTCTTGTACGCTTGCGCATACTCCGCGCTTGCAGGCTCGATGTTAGACTTAACAGTAGGTATCACGTCCCGTAAGATAATTTGGATCAACGTATTTAAATAATTGATGCGCTGCAATTTTTGTATGATTTCATACAGCGACAGCAATTGCTTCTTGTTAGAATATCTTATGTTGTATGCTTTAGTGAAATCTAAAACAAAATTGAGATAAAATCAAACGAAATCAAAATTTAAATCAAAATTAAAAGACTAATGTATGTACATATAAAATACGAATTTACTTGTAAAGTGCTCCATACAGGAAATATTCCAAATACCATTCGACATCCATCCACTTGTCAAAGAAAGATTACGAGATGAGACTTCTGCAATAGGTTCTATATTTTTATCATATTGTTTTAAAGAAGCTTCCAGCTCGGTGGAGGTGGTCTTTGTGGTATTGAGTTGGGTCGAATTTAAATCTTCACTAAGAATATTACTAAATGCAGTTATCGATTTTGTTGTGTTATTAAACAAACAAGGTTCTTCTGATAAATAATCACGCGTAGTTGTATTCTGCAATGTAATAAAACAAAAAATTGAATTTATATAATTTCAAGAGCATAGCCCTTCCTCTTGTAATCACATTACTTACCATCGCTTCTAATTCTTTTAGAAAAGTGTCGACTGATTTTTTGTATCTACCCTCTTTAGAATCATTCAAATTACCTATTTCAGTTTTTAAAAAGGCATGATAAGTTCTCAATACCTTAACAATTTCATTTGGTACATTAAAATGTCGGAGTGCTTCGATTACATCTATCATTATGATACTTTCTTGAATAGATTGACGCACGTCTTTTCCGTGTAATGTACAATCATTCTCAACAGAAGTTAGAGCGCTCTTGGTAGATTGTTTCACCATTTTATGTATTAAATCACTCAATTCGGCAGATGCTTCAGTTATGGAGTTTCTTGACTGAAAAAAAAAACACGCGATAAAATATTACTTCCAAAGATCCTAAATATTCTATTATATCATAATTGCTGCCTACATTTTGTGGGATATCATTACTGTCATCAACTTGTATTTTATTTGCCGTGCTTATCTTTTTAATATTTAATTTATTTTTTAGTATAAAATTTTTCTCTTTTTTTGATTTTTCTGCAACTTTTGCAAATGACGTCTTTGACTGCATTTTATCGATTGCATTATTGCGCTTTATATTGCCAACAGATTTTCTCGTTACAACGGAAGTTGCTTTGTCGTTTTGATGTGCACTAGATCCTTTACAAGATTTATCAGAATTTTTCACAATATTTGCTTTTTGAGTTGTAACATTGCTACTCGATATTTTCTTGTGATCGCTAATTGATGCAGATTTAGGTAAATAAATGTTTTCGACTGTGTCTTTTCTCAAGGGTTTCTTCTTCGATGCTACATTAAGTTTCAACTTTTCCCGCAACTCTTGTGCCAGGATTATCGCTTTGCTTATTCCTGCAGCAATCTCCTCAGCTTCGCTTTCATTCTATCAATTAATGACAAATAAAACGAAATTGATCATATTAATTTAAACGAAAAAACAAATTATACGTAAGAAAAAATGTAAGAAATGAAAATTATCGTACTTTTTTACAATTACAAATGTTTTCATCTGTTTGTTTTTCTACGATGGTTTTCACTTGCCATGGTTTTAAAACGAATGCTGCTTCATCACAGTCATTCCTCAGTACTTCCTTCACTTCTTCCGTGATTAGGAAAGTGTTGTATAACAGTTCGTACAAATTTGATAAATTCAATGTACAGTCCATTGCTTTCGTATGTCTGCGGCCCTAGTAAAAGAAGTACAAATAAAACATTATTAAAACATCGAAAAATTAATAAAAACGAGACACATTTGCACGAGCCACTCAAAGCGTTTCATATACAAATAAATAGTTATTGCCCTAGAGAAGAGACAATAACGATAAGAGATAACCATAAATATTCATTTATATAAAAAAGTTGCGTAAAACCAACTGTATAAAGATTTCGTCATTTTCGTTCACTTGTCCAAACATATCATATCACAACCGCTGGACACAAGCGAGCTCCATTCACATATATATAGGAAAAATGTTAAAAATTATATTTATATGTACAGCATATAGTATACAGCATACATTTGTGTATAATAGCCATGGTAATAAAATAGACCATAAACCAGAATAGAATATATATAATCTTCATATATTAAGAATAATATGTATATAATAAAGACTTAATGATGTATATATATATAATTTACTTTTCTTTCATTTTTTCGCAGTATGTGCCTCATCACTAATTTCCTAGAAATTCAGTCAATTAAACCTAAGGGAACATTGAATCAGTTGTCTATACCCTAACTATATATATATATATATATATGTATATATCTAAAACCATCACCTGTCGTGATAGTTTTAAATGCTGTAAATCAGAAATGTGTTCATAAATCACTAACCCTCATAAAGCGTTCGAAAACTTGCTTCCGCTTGCGCGTTGCAACATGCAACGAATCGCATTATTAATAAAAATAAGGATCCTTTTTATAAAAATAAAAAGTGATTCATGATTTTTTTCGTGATTCTTGTTAATGATTCATTTCCACAATGTGGAATGATAAAGATGCAAAACTATATAAACGCTGCAGTTTTCAAAGGGTAAGAAAAAGCTATATCATAACTGCCGGATACATAGTCGATGTAATTATATCGACATACATAACGCAAATGATATTATCATGATATTATCATATTATCATGTAGATTACAATGATATTATCATATTATCAGTAGAAATACAATTTATATTATCGCGCGCATTAAACATTTCAAGTACATCGTAGACTTTTATTCTTTGTAATCTACATTTTAATATCAAAATAAAACAATTCTATCACGAAAGTATGCCATTTAAGCTGATATCGTGACGATAACCCTGTGCAAAACTGCAAACGTAAATTCTTAATTACAAATTGTACACTGCGACATTTAACCTAAATCTAATTCCTAAATTAACAAATGTGTGAAAATGCACCATTAAATTTTCTTCTTATCATTGTAATAAATGAAATATTGTGTAAAGCAGGAAATTATGGAGTTGACTGGATGCAGGAAATACAAGAGACGAGTCAATGTTGATTTTACTTCTTATAATAATGATTGATTATGTGCGTTTACAACTCGTCCTTCCTTGGCACGTCATCGTCTTCATCCTCTTCCTGAGCCTGTGAAATGAAATAAACAATGTATAATTCCAATATAAGATTACAAAATTCAAAAAAGATATTACTACTATTATTGTCTCTTAGCCCAAAATGATTACAATCTCTCTTTTGCAATTCAAAATAATTCTTTGACATACCTCTTCTGCGGATTGCCCGTACGCTCCGTTAGAATCGATAAATTTGGAAAGACCTTCGAGTGTCCTCTCGCCATTATATTCCACACCCTAGAACAAAAATTATAGAAATGAGCATATTCTAAGCACATTATAAATGTGATAAATGCAAGTTGAATAGATGAGAAAGACTCGTACCTCATTCGTCTCTTTTTTGTAGAGCACGATCTTGGGGAAACTGCTGACTTTTATATCTGCCAACTCGTTAGCAGTGGCATCCATTTTTGCGATAATCAACTTATCATCGTCCTTGTATTTTTCGCCAAGCTAAAATCAACATGCTCGATTAATGAAGTTACCTTATAATATATCTTATCGATGACATAAAGTATAAATATATGTATATAAAGATATGCATGTATACAGAATATATAACAAGTTCCAATAAATAAAATGAATAAATGAATAAAATAAATATACTTGTTCATAAATCGGCGCTAACTGTTGGCAATGACCGCACCAAGGTGCATAGAATTCAACAAGAACATCCTTCTCCTTATTGAAGACAATTTCATGGAAGTTTGTGCCGACGAGAACTTTAACTGGGTTCTTGTCCCAATCTTCCGGTAATTCTTGCGTAAGGAGGTGCTGCTTCAATTTGCCTTCTATGAAATCGGTGACGAATTCCATAACGTTTTCGGTGGTAATCTCTAGATTATCAGGCTTGTACTTGGCCATATCCTGTTCGAGCTTGATAAGCCGCATGGTAGGTATATCTTCTTTCTTTAAACCAAAGAACTCCAAAATACGTTCGTGATCGGTTTCATCACAGTCGATCGTCACAAACAGGACCTACGTATAGATATTTTAAGACATTACGTTGATTTCTTTGTGAAATAATATAATCATAAAATTAAATTCCATTACTGATAAAGATAAAATTAAATTCCATACCTCACCACGATATTTCTTCGCTGGCTCTTGTATTACTTCAACATATTTTTCAATATGACCAGCTTCTTTACTGAGGAAAAGTAACAAATGGCTCTTGATATCTCCGCTAAAGATCTTCTGTGCTGTGTCTTGATTGAATTCAACAACTAAAGGCAATGAATATACAGAAATAAAGTTTTGCACAGCTGTAGCCGTGAGCTCGCCATCAAAAACAGCTTTGCCTTCATCAAACTACAAAGAATAGATTATTCAAATTAGAGATTACAGAAAATAGAAATTAATTTGTTTTTCTCTAACACTAATACAATGCTAATATAAACATACCTTCTTAAATAACACGATCTTTCCATCTTCAATTTCATATTCCTTGAATACTTCATCAGCGCTTGTAATACCAAATACATAATCATCCACTGTGCTACCAACTTCCAAGAATACCTTGGCGGCATCACTTTCAACGTCCTAATAAAGTCGTTACATATGTATATAAACAGATAAGCTGTTGTGACAGATTATTTCTGATTATTACAACAGTTCAGTAACATAAAGTATTTTCACACTTCAGTGTTAATAGATAATAGTATTATCGATAAAACAAAGGATGACAAGAGGAATAATTTTAATTAACATACCTTAAAGAATCCAACAATGGCAACTTTGTGCTCATCGATAAATGCTTTAGCTTCGTCGACTGTAGGCAGGTTTTTGGCAGGAGGACCAGTCTTCTTGATCAGCCAGTTTACAATGTCATCTGCTTGACGACCACCAGTATAATCGATGTGAGCTCCTTTACGATAAAACTTGAGAGTAGGATATCCTCTTACTAAGTGTTTCTCAGTGAGTTGTGTCTCGACTGTTGCATCCACTTTGGCCAATTTGATTGGTGAATCCATCGCTTCTAATTTTTTTGCTGCCTTGGCATATTCGGGCGCCAGCGCTCTGCAGTGTCCGCACCATGGGGCATCTATGATAAAAAAATATAAATATAATTTGCCATATCTTAAAAGTGCTTGCTATACAAAATAATCATTTTTTAGTAAAAACTTGACGACAATAATTCTCTTTCATATTTCTAAACGTTTCAAAAATAAACAAATTCTTCATAATTATATTTACTTATAAATAGCATGACTAGATCCAAGTATTATTACTCAGATTTTTCTTAAATCTGAGTAATAATACTTGGATCTAGTTCTTAAATCAATTCTTATAAAAAAATGAAAATTGTTTAAAAAAATTGATAAAATAAGAATAAAAGAAGAAACAATAAAAAAAAATGTAATGTAATTTTGTACATTGAAGCATTTCAAAGATTAACTTGTTAATGTCAAATTATTTGATTACCATATGGTACCTAACATCAAGGTCAACAATGTGGCAAATAACAATCTAAAATTGATAAGCCGGGTATTAGATTATCACTCCAATAAAAAAAATGTGATTGAATGTATCCTGTAATTCATACAAATTGAACGGTATCATTTATAGATATTGCGTCCGGCAATCGACACCATCGTCATCATCATTAAGATTATCGCGTCATCCTAATGTGCCGTCATTCTCGGTCTTATAATTGCCGGGCGATTTGCAAGCCGTATACAACCACGTATAACGGTAAAAAAAAAAATCCGCCGAAGGTGGGAGAAGTCGTCTTATCTTCTGCAGCTGCACTTTCTTACACCCTTCGCACTCGGCCGAGCAAACGCAGCCGCATGGAAAGACGAGGCGTAGAAAAGTCAAGGAGAAAAATGTTAGAAACTGATCGAGTAGGCCGCGAGAGGCCGAAGGACATCCGGAAATATCGCCGAACGTCTCGCTGTTTTCAAACGTTAAATATACTCATTGTCCAAATATGGATTTTTGTAGTCTCGAAGTGTTCTTTGTTCCTCTTTCTTTTTCTCGCATGATTGACACGCGTCCCTCATCATCCGGAGAACGAGAAGGGGAAATAAAGAAGAAGAAATTACGGAAAAAAAAAAGGAAATGAAAATCCAACTGGATGTCTTGCCGAAATGTCGCTACGGTCGCCGACCGGTCTCCTCGAGGATGCTCGAGTGATGACGTGTACGAAGCTCGTGCTCACATCTGGAGAAGCCGGCGTGCGGACGAGAATTCACAAGCTCGTGCGGAGACGAATATTTAACATAGATCCAGCCCCGTTGATGTTTTTTTCACGCTTCGCGCCGTATGCTCCGCGTTCTTTTCCTTGTTGTTTAAATCGCGGGAAACGAGAGATCGGGTACAAAAAGATACAGGCGAGGGGATGTAGCTCTCATCTCGAAGAGCAACAGATACACACGTACGAACTCGCAGCAGTAGACACGCGCGTTCCCCATGGGTGGAAGAGAATGAGGGTGGTGACGTCGATATACTCACAGAATTCGAGGAGCACGTACTCGTTGTCCTGGATGACGCTTTCGAAGTTGTCCTTGGTGACTACTAGGACACCCTCGTCTGTCTCGACCTTGGCAAGGGAGGTCGCGGCCAGGCAGAGTGCCGCCAAACAGAATCCACCGATGGATCTCATGCTTAATTGGAGTACCTCGCTCTTTCCCTTTGATTCTCTCTTTCCTCCTTTCTCGCGTTCCCTTCAAGTCGAGGCGCGAGCTGCCTCACTAAGTCGAAGACGTTGGACGAGGACGGGACGAGCCGGGAAGACACCGTTCGCGCGAGAAAAACGAGCGATGAATGAGCGAACGTGACGTTGCGTCGGCGGCCGTAGGCTGTAGATTCGCGTTGTTGGCTCGCGGCTTCATACGCGTGGCATCGTCCTCATCGTGGGGATCGCTGATTGGCTGATTCTCCTCGAGTTTTGCGACCAGCCGTCGGCAGTCTGTGTGCGCGCGGCCATCGTCCGCGGCAGGAATTACGCACGTCGCGTAAACCGGAGTCGTCGGATTTACGCGTAAAATATGAAATTATCTACATTCCGCGTAAATTATGTAAACTATGTAAACTACGTAAAACTGTGTATAAAATGTCATCTGTGTAAACAACAACCGATGAATCATAGAAGATTCATCTTTCGTTAGAAATAAATGGAAATGACAGGTTCCTTGATAAGCCTTTAATAAATAAATAGTTCTAATAAATAATCTTTCTTTTCAGTTGGAATATAACGTAGAGAAAAAAAGAAAATACGAACTCTGCAAAAAGTTTAATTAAAAACTTAAGTTTAGTTAAAAACAGATCAATAATATAAATAATATTTCTTCTATGTTCTACTTTTTGTGCCTTTTATATTACTCTAAAATTAATAAATTATAATATTTTTGTACATTGCGTTGTATTGTCCAATTTACAATAATTTACATGATTATATTGTCTACGTTCATATAAACATCACGTAAACGTACGTAAAAATCCGTGTAAATATACCCTTGAATATAACCTTGAAATATACGAAACGATTCTGATATAAACGTACAGGGATTCAGACACAATAAACGAGAATAAAGAATTCAAAATAAAGGAATTAGGAACAGAAAATTGCATTCGACATTAATGAAAGGATATGTCTTGGTATTTTTTGAATAAAATAATTTCGAACACAGGAATTTCGGAGATAATTGAAGAGTATCGATATTATCGATTATTGATATAAATTTTTTATTTTATGTGAAAATTTCAAAAATTAGCTTTCAATATTTAATCCATTGAGAATTTTATTATGCGAGGATTATTTTTAAATCATTTCTCACATTGATCAAGCATACAAAGATGAAAATCATTTCGATTTTTATATTTCTAATCATTACATCGTTTGATTAATATACGCGTATCGAATAGTATATATATATATATATATATATATATATATATATATATATATATATATATTTATACTAAATTAATTTAGTTTGATGATATAAACAATAGCCAACCAATATGCAATACGTATAAAAAAATATATCAAATAAATGACATTCATACTCGTTTACATTATAAAATTAATTTAATATGAATATAATAATTAGTGTATCAAACGACCGATATATGAAATAGGCTATTATAGCTTTATCGATAAAGAGCCACGCGATCCTATCGAGTGTGCTCGATTGTTATGTCAAAATCACGTGGCGTCATGATGGCGACGTACGGCGTTAGACTTTGGCGATTTAACGATGTGGTCGAAAATAAGAAAGAAATTAACGAACGAGCTCGACCGTGAAGACCATAGAATTCGTAAACATTGCAGAGAATGGTGGATTATATTCAGATAACTTGAATCCCAGTTCGATCAAATTGGAGGATCATAATCGTAATTTCCGTTGACGTTTGCTGCAATTGCACGGTTGAAGTAATGGCAAAATGACAAGCACAGCTGACAAGAATGTTGCGAGGAAAGCGTGTACCGAGATCGGATCGTCGAGAAAACGGCGCAACGATCGTTTCCTCAAAATGCGATTCAAGGTGCGATGCTAAGCTACAGTAGAATAGATTAAGCGATCAGTATGTCCTTGTATTAATAATCGTCTTAATTATCATATAATCTAAGATAACGCGTTAAAATTGAAACATTGACAAATAGGTATAATTAGATACACGAAAAAAATGTAATTTTTTTTTTTAACTACACATAAACAATGAGTATTTAAAAAAATGAATATTAGAGAGATAAAGATATCAATATGTAAAGATCAATGTCAAAAATGTTATTGTTTTTCGTATTCAATATCGTTACTTTTTTTTATCAGTATCACACGTACAAAATACGTACGTACTTTTCCTATCTCTTGGTAGAACTTCTGAATTATAGAATATTGTAAATCGAGTAGAAAAAATTTTTTAAACGATGTTTAATTTTGAGGATTGAGCATAGATCACTCATTGCAGTAATAATAATACAGGCGTCTTGATGGTACAAGATTATGGATTATGTAATTGACGTGTTAAGACACAAATTCCCGAAATAAATGTAGTTGCGAGACTGTAATATTGGTCGGTCGTGACGCGCTTCATTATTCAAGTGTGGCAAGCGTCGCGGGCACGAAGCGTCGGTTCACGATTTATTTACGTGCATTAATCTCCGGTTTAACTCGAGACATTACACGGTGTATTAGCGAGTCTGTTATGGTACATGGTGCAATAAGTGAGATATAATGAGCTTATGCCGTGTGTATATGTATTAAATATTAAAATCAATTAATAATGAAACTGTATGATGATCTTTCATAATTCATAATATGAACAATTGATGATTATATAATTATCAGTTATATAACACTCCAACTAAAAAAAAAAAAAAAAAAAAAAAAATACATATTTTTATCTCTTTTTATGTGTTCCAAGAGGGCGATGTACAAAGTAACGTCGGAGATACATTCAGAAAATTATCATATCTCTGAGAAGCTTGGTAGTGGCAGTAAGTTGTGTTGAATGAATAATATGCTTGAATTTGCAAATAATATTTATATCTTCACATTTTAATATACAGCAATTGATTTCAGATGCGGTAACTAAATTCACTTTTAAATGTCCATCTTACATGATTGACGCGGAATCCACAGCCGGACCACTAAATTATGACAGTGATGATGATCTAGATGTAGATAGAGATAGAGATGGAGTCATTTTAATAGGTATAAAATTAATTCTCGTGTATAATTCTTGTATAACACATTCAATAAATCGTGTTTATAGAGCACAGCATATCTACAGAGCTGAACTTAGTCGGTTTGCAAGTATGGAGAGGCGCTTTCTTGCTAGCTGACTACATCTTGTCGCATCCCGACTCGTTTAGAAATCAAATAATTCTGGAATTAGGATCTGGCGTTGGTTTAACCAGCATCATAGCGAGTTATTTAGCAAAACAAATCATTTGCACCGGTAATGCAAATAGTTTAAGTTCAAGTTGAAAAATACGAAGTTGAAAAATACTTTCTATTTATCTGAATATTCCAGATATCAATGTGGGTGGTATATTAAATTTAATTGAACGGAATTTTGTACGAAATTCTATGTACGTTAAATCCGGTTTTCATATCGAAGAAGTAAACTTTTTAAATTTGGAATGGCCGAAAAAATTAGAAGAGAGATTACAAAGTGCGAGCGTCATATTAGCCGCGGATGGTAAACTTAATAAGCCTACATTTTAACAAGTAAATAGTGAAAAAATAAAGAATAATTATTTTTTTTTAATTTATAGTGATCTACGATGACAAAATTACAGATGGATTTGTCCGTACATTGACAAAACTTTTGTATACGAAGAAGAAAAAGATGGTTTACGTCGCTCTCGAAAAGAGATATGTCTTTACTATCGCCGATTTAGAGACCACTGCTCCAATGTTTGAAGAATTTTTACGTTGTGTTGAAAAATATAAAATGAATTGGTCTATAGATTATATAAATATAGATTTTCCGCATTATTTTAAATATGATAGAGTCAAACATTTGGTTTTAATGAAGATACAAAATAATACAAAATCTATTGCAGATGTATAGCGAATTTTTTAATTAGGTATGTGAGTATAATATATTACGATAACATAATACGTAATATATTATTGTAATTATAAAATATGTTAGTATTACAAAGATAGCTTAAATTTGCCACATAGAATAAGAAAGCAAGATTCCTGTAAATGTATAGTAAATGTATAATAAAATATAATATCACAATTAATGTAAGCTATAAAAAATAATAGTTACTTAAAACAAATTTTGTAAACATTATTTTTGTCAATATATACATAAAACGTCAAATAATAAAAATTTAGTACAATTTATAAATAGGATTTAATTTAAGAAATCCCTTTTTTTAATCCTTAGAGCACCATTTCACGTAATGAATGAGAAATTATAATCTAGGATTAATAGAAGAAAAAAAAAAAAGACCATGAAGAGACCATGATAAAAATGACAGCTATAGAATATATATTTCTCACGTCCACATATTTATTTCATCATTTAATCTCCTATTTACAACCTATCATAGATAATATTATTGGACAGTGAATTGGAAGTCGCTCGAAGAGAACGATAATTCCGTTGAACTTAAATGCCTCGACGGCATATCCTAAGATTAAAAAATTTCATAGACTACCTATAATATAAAGAAGACAGTATATATAAAGGAATGTAAACGCTTCTTCGAACGACTACGGCAGTAAAAGTTGTATATGTTACACGCAAATTTATAACATTTCTAATATGATATACTAGAGGTCTGAATCACACTTGCAATGACGATCACTAAAGAATAAATCGAATATACGAATGATTAATCTCGTTAATTTAAATCGAGTATAATAATTTCGTGATTTTTTTTTTAGGAATAACGAATAATAATATTCAATATTTCCTAAATATTGTTGATCGTCATTCTGCGAATTCAGGCCTACGCTTGGTTTGGTAAAAGGCACTTTCACTCTACCGATCCGTCTCGATGTAGAAAATGTAAAGTATAATTTACAGCCTCACAGGTTTTTTTCTTATATTTTTGTATATATGCGTATGTCTGTGTATAATATATATACGCGCGTTTGAAATCTCAGAAATTCTAAACGGTTATACCGTAGCATTTTTTCATCACTTAGCATATTCAATCCGGAAACAATCAAATTTAAAATGATAAAAAAATCTGTAAAATTTGGCTACAATTAATCTGCTTATAAAGTATGCGTTTTGTTATATAAAAGATAAGAGAATTTATCTCGATTGTAGAAAGACGTTTCGTATAATCGCGGTCTTGCCTTGCAAGCAGAATGTAGAACTAGAAATTCTTTCTTATGCTATATAGCCAAAATCGAATATAGCCAAAATCATTTCTAGAAATTAATTCTTAAAAATCCTGAGATCGTTTGTTTTTCGTCTTTCCGTTATAATATGAAATTACGATAATAACATAACGATATGCGCTTGATAAAATCATTTTTCATTATTTCTGGAATAAGCTGCTTTTGACTCGCTATGAGTTTTTATAAATCTGTCGTATAGATATAGATATTGCAGAATTTATCAAAAATGCTACGCAAATAAAAACTTTAAAAAAAGTGAAATAATAAAAAAAAACCGCCACTGACTAGAAAAAGAGAAATAAGTATGATAAAAATCGTGTTGCAAGAAGCATTGTACTTTATTGTTCGCGATCGGAATCATCGACACAGAGACAAGTAGGATAAAAAATCATTCGCCGGACTTTCTTCCCTTCTTTCTTCCCCTATTATCTCTTTTCTCGATTCGTTTTCAATAATCAATTGCATAAGCTTTAAATTAAATCTCAAAAATCGCACTAACAGCTAAAACAATAATTATTTATTTAATAATGTCAATTGCATAATCATCTATATTACTTGCAACAAATACTGTACAAAAAAAAGAAAATGCAATTTGCATTAGAAACGCGCGAAATCGATCTTACTGTACTACTGATGAGTAGCTACTGGAAGCTACCTCCGTTCGGGGACGGCTTCTGGCTAGCGGCTGCAGCGACGCTATCGTTGTTCGTCACCGGTATCGCGCATCCAGGATCAATTTTTCGCTGGTGATACTCGCCGGCTTGTATCGATATGCGGCGCGGCAGAATCGCATCGCGTTGTTGCTTTCCGTCACTTGCACTACAGAGTTTGTACTTTTGCCGATAGATCGTTCAACAAGGTATATTCGACAACGTGCTTATACCCTCCAATTGGGTACACCGTTGAGTACAATCTTGCTTGCAATGCACCGCGTCGGAGAAGATCGCACCGAAATTCGCTGACGAACGATGGAAAGGCGAGATATGCACCAACAACGGAATTCTGCATCGAACTATTGTGAGTGACAGTCTTGCTCCTCGACAATGACAACGGTATACGTCATTTACGTTAGCTCCCGTGTTTATGTGTTAACATTGTGCACGTTATTGTGCATCGTGCTCTTGACGTTCTGCGAGTTGGGTGAGCCTAATGGCATAGAAGTGGTTGTCTTTCGCCTGGCGTTAGTTGACGAACCCGAGGAGCCATCGTTGCCGAAATTGATCTTAATGCCGCCAGCCATACTGACTTTGGAGATATCATGCATCGATTGTATATGCGCACCTGTAGCCTTCCAATGTTCCACCTGAGATTCGTGCGATTTCTGCAACACTTTACGCACGTCCCCGTCCTCGCCGCCTTCCTTCATGATTTCTTGCAGCTTTTGTATAGTCTGATATAATATCACCGGACTGATCAGCCCAAAATCAAACAGACTGCACATGTGCAATACGAAATTGCGATAAAGGTTCTTCATGAGCAATTCCTTCCCCTTATTCTCTAAGAACATTTGGCAAGCTAGTGGTATCTGGCAGTCTCCTACATATCCATGCTTCATTACGTGCAAGTTCCACATCTTCATCAGCTCTTTTTCGCCTTCGTTCACATCTGTGAAATCATCGATCATCATCATCGTCTTCGTTTGCAGCCATTTTGGATCGTTTTCACCCTCGGAATCAATGTCCATTTCTTTGGGATATATAGGCAGGCAGGTCACGGTATGATGATACAGTCTAAAGAGTGCAGATTCATATAATTCAAGTGTACATGTTTAGTTTACAAAGTAAACGCAAAATATTATTTATACTACCACGATTCATATCACGATTAATGCCTACCTATTGTGGCCGGTGATATAAGGCCTCTGACTTTCAAACTCATTCTCGTCAAGCTCCAAGAACTCGGACAGACTTGGTTTCGTTCTCTTCGGACGGCACACCAGGATATTCGTCACGCTCGTACGTCTGGTTGGTCCTGTCCTTGAAAAAGGTACACTAGACGGTTGTGAAATTAATTCATGAGGACTACCTGCATACGAACCATCATAGCATTCGTTTATTGCTACGTCAATTCGGGCACCTTGTGGAATTGGCTGGAAAGAAAACCAACTAGTTAATGTCATAGTGAGAATACAAAATTTATACATTTGCAAATATACAAGTTATGTATATATTATTATATATATATATATATATATATATATATATATATATATATATATATTATATATATTATTTATAAATAAATAACATAAATGCAAAATATACTTACCACGTATGTGAATGTGAATCGCGAATGACACAACTTCAAATGCTTCAGAAGCGAATATAGTTTGCCGCAATCCAACGAGCACCAGGGGCAGTGTAGGTCTTCGCAGGCCTCTGTCTGCTGCCGGCTGTTATTGTTGTACAAAAATTGATACACTATCTGCTGAGTTCCGTTAGCGTTAGTGTCCACCTTTTCATTGGAGATACTCATTCTCGACGAGGGTGTTAGCGGACTAGGCGTTGGCAGTGTTGCGTTATTATTATTATTTGTGCTATTATTATTATGATTTACGGAAGAGGAACGCTCGAAACCAGCTGAAAAGATAACGATAAACGTTTACAGTGATATTTTTGTATGGATATTTGGCATGACCAAACATATATCCCTCGTTTATATAATAACTGACCGTTGGCCGATCGATTTTCCTTATTGTCACCGCTCGGTATTGGAGGTATCGGCATCGGTCTATCCACCAAACCGTTGCTCGGTTCTACCGTCCAACTGAGTCGGAATTTCAACGTCGGCCCTTGCCTAAACATATCGAATGGTTCGCAGTCTTTGATGTCGGCCACAGTTTCCCAAGAACTGTGTTTCTTAGGACTGGACCTAACATTGGTTTGTACTTCCTGCAAACCTAGCTCGTACTCGCCATCCGTCAATAGACATCGATTGTGCTTGTCATACACAGTTAGCTCCGAACCATATTGTTTCACTTCCTCACCATTGACCTTTATCGACCCCGTGGACGACTTCCGACGTTTTTGAGCTGGTTCTACAACAACGTACAGTTTGTAATATACTCCACAAGCCATTTATATCAATTCTTATTCCCACCTTCTAAATCACAGTTAGTTATAAGGCAGCCATTGTTAGACATGCAGTAAACCCTGAGCAAAAGCATATAAGTCTTCGCTGTGTGACCATTATTTAAGCTGAAAGATTCATTGGGTATGGAAATCGTGGGCGCCTTCGGTGGAGGCTGACTCTCGGAAGGATTGATTGGGACCTCGCTCGTACCGACTGAAACCTAAAGAAATGCTGTGTTTCAATCGAGAGTCGATTCAATCCAAAATCTGATTACACCAGTTTTTTGTACTATGAACTGTACTTGTACTTTAAACCCTATAACATCATATAGATATCAAACTTACTTGCATGATAGGCGAGCTAACGTCTTTTCTTTTCTTGTGGCAGATTTTTAACAACAATGTTTCCACTTTGACAGGATCTTGTGATGCCTCAACTACAATTACACATCACAACTTTAAGAAGTACATGAATTGTTTAGTTAAATGTCGATAGAATTCTACATTTTAAACTAGATATACATAAAAAAAAAGTTGCATAATGAAGATGTACCTCTTTTATCGTAAAATCCTAAAAACGTAAGGGTCATGAATCCGCGAACGCCGAGATTCTGTTCGTGCTTTTTCTTCGCTATTAATTTGTCCAAAATTGTGTCGACTTTAAATCCACGCCGTGACTTGTGACTTCTGGACATACGTTGCCGCATATACGTTAAGTTTCTATACAGAAATATCGGCTAAAAAGAAATGTTAAACTTTAATGTGCATCTATCGCCCAGATTGGTAACTTGTGTGTGGGTGTGTGATCTTCAAACAATTTAAATTTTCACAATATAACTTATACTTAAATTTTATACCTACCACACTATATAAATTTCGTACACAAAAATTTTGAAAATTATATAAAATGTAAATTTGTGGAATATCCTCAACTGAATCAAAAGAACATAACTTACCTTTATAAAAATGCTTGTATTACTATAATTATTTATTTTCATATGTTTCATTATGTTAGAAAAACTTTCATGACACCATATTTTCAAAGTTATACACACATATAACAGAATCGAACAAAATATAATTAACGCTTTGAGGGCAATGCAAATTAAAATTATAAATAAATTAAATACATTAAAAAAAAAACGATCTACTCACCGAAATTTGGTTTCTTGTGCGCAGGAATCGATAAATCTGTGTAGGTTCTGGAAAAATGAAACATTAAACATTAGAGAATGAAACATCAAGACATTAAAATAAATTTAAATAATAATTATATAGTAGACATGTAAATTTATGTGTTATTGTAACGAAAGACATTTGTTCTGAAACGAACATTTTTCTTTAATAATTTTTATGCTAATTTGCAGCATTACTATGTGTATACAAATGCATCACTTGCAATTAATTTATTATACATTTATATTCTAACAAAATGTAAGTTAAATAACAAAGAAAAAGGAGAAATAAACTCACATTACTTAACAGTACAATTAATAATTAATTAATTGTAATTATTGATACATATAGAATATAAAGAATGTTTATTAATTATTTATATTGAATTGAATCTATTTTCTTAATTTTGTAACAATTTAATTTCCTTTGTATTGACAAATGTATATTTGCTCCTAAATATTTCATTCATTTCCATGTTAGTACAGAATAAACTCTCTAGATGGCCTCAAGAATGATCATATTCTCGAGTTTAAAAAACATCTTTTCGGATATAAAAGCGATATAAACTAGGAGGAAGACGATCCTTCAATCAGGTATCAAGATGGGAGATGATGAACGGGTTTGACTCAATATTGTTTGAGACGCCTGCACCCTGTTTGTTACGACGCAAGCAGGCTAAACCCATCTGATCCCACATGTTTTTTCAATTTTACAAAATTAAATCACTCGAAATTCTCACAAGTGCTTATGAAAATAAATTAGTATGCACTAGTTTTATCATCTGGAGAAAAAGAAAAAAATCTTCATAACTAACGTACAACATAACGAATTGACGTGCATTTGAATGCGTTTTGATCCGTTAATTCTCGTCTCTCCATAATATTGCTATTTAATTCGCATGCATTTATGCAGCTTGAAGTTCTCCGTAAGTCGTGTAAAAAAATTTTATCTTTAATTTTTCTTTCCTTTTTTTTTTTTTTTTGTAGCATAAATTTTCCGCGAAGAAGCGGATAAGGAAAACGGGTTTTTCCACGGGAGTAATATTCGCACGACATCATTAATCGCGTGCATTCGGTCTCCGATCTGCAATAAGGAGAGAGCAGGATGACAGGTGTCCGCGCGTTTTGGAAGTGGCGGAGGGCGCGGAGAGTGAACCGACGCGCGCCACGGCTGGCGCTCCAGTTGATTCGCGGCGGATGGGGTTAGGTCCGATCATGACGACGGTCGCAACGGCGGTGGCGGTGGCGGCGGCGGCGGTGGTAGTGGCGGCGGCGGCGGTGGCGGCGGCTGTAGCGACAACGGCGGCGGCAGTGGCAAGATAACGACAAACCACGATGTTCGCGGGGGCGTCGCGTGCCCTTAACGGAAGGGTCGTACGAGAGGGGAGGGGGTAGGGTATCGACGCGGGGAAACCGGAGCAGAAGTTGAAGACCGCTTATCGCAACGGAAGACGCGCGATAGGCGGCAAAGAGACAAGGCGCATGGGAAAAGGCCGTAATGTATTTTCCAAAACTTACTTTCGAAGGCCTGCAAAAACAGCTCGTGATCGGCCTGAATCTGATCCATACGAGGTCCCTTCTGCCCATCGAGATCCTTCTCCCGCTTCTTCGGCGGCATTTTCGCGCGTTCCTCCGTCAACGACCAGCTCCCCCGCGGTAACACCAACTTCTCACTCTCGGTCGCGCGAAAGTTGCGACGCGACAACGACACAACACCCGCCCCGCGCGAAAACTGCGGCGCTCCGGCGGCCCCACGGCGACTGATGCGCCCCCTCGCGACGCGCCATATATTCCATGAGTATCCTGTCGTGAACTTGACGATAATTTGTGATAGACGGACTCCGTCGAACGAGTGCTGTGAAGACCTCTGGCGGAATTCGCGATACAGTATAACCAAACAGGTTACCGAAAAATCATGGTTTGCACAGATTTATAGCGAACTTCATCACCCACATTACATCGGATTAATGCATTAAATGCTGCTATACATGAAATTATTCAAATACAAAAGTGCATAAACATTTTAAACAATTATCTGAATACTCACAATGATTTTAAGCCACCTTTTTATGTTGATTTTCGACACTTATTTTCAGCGTCAAAATAGATCACACGATAAAAACTCGCCATTCAAATTTCGGGAACGTTCTCTTTGACCACGTGCAATTGAATACAATTACTTACAGCGGATGACGCTCGATTGTCCATTTTGTTGATTGGCTAATTTAAAATAAAATTTTTTGATTGGTTGATTTAGTGGAAAATTTCCAAGGATCTATTGTAAAATATCCATAGATTTAGACCAATTACGTTGACTTAATTTGAATTAATTAATTGTTGTATTCTAATGATTACGACTAATATATCGCTGTGATCAATGAGAAGAGAGTATCATGTATCACGCACGAACGTTCTGCTTTTTGATTGGTTATTATGTTACAACCTAGCGACTCGCGACAAGCTGTTGTCAAACAAACATCATGATACACGACTCTGCGGTTTTAAGATTGCGATCTAATTGAATGACATTATGATCATATTATTTTTAACGTTAAAATAGATTGCATCACACATCAAAATTGTGGAATAGTGAAATTTGAATGATTACTTTTATTTTGGTATTGAAAACGAGCATCGAATGTCAGCATGAAGAGACATTTTGCTAAGTTTGTTCGTGTTGTCTGGCAACTTTTGTTTAGATTTCTAATTCTTTTTTCTCCAATACATACGCATATTATACATTCGATTCAAATGCAGAACGTACAGAAAGGCTACGGTCCATTTAGCGCCACAATATTTCAAAGCATTTGATCAACCAATCAGAACAAAGAATTTTATGAATTGAGCAATCAAAAAATATTTCGCATTTGTAGCACTAAATGTAGTAAACTGCACTCAAAATATTATGGAAGCATCCCGTTTGATCACATTGTAATTGAATACAGCGACCGATGCCTGAAAATTTTCCACTGAATCAACCAATCAAAAAAATTTTATTTTAAATAATCAATTGGCAACGTGGACAATTGAATGCTATCCAATATTATAAGGATATATGTAACACGAACAAACCCAATTTGATAGCTACGAACAAACAAATCTTTGTGAATTTTCAGTTTTTTCTTTAAGTCTGTTCTTTTTGGCTGAACTGATTGCACTAGTTTACGGTTTATTTTCCTTTTTTTTACACTGGAAGAAGAAAGATATACTCTGAACTAGTGCAGCCAGTTTAGGTAAAAAGAATAGATTTTTTTATTTCCGAATCGAGCCAAAATGGCCGTGAGAGTCGTATGAATATAAAAAAGAGCCTTTTGCTTGATCTTTGAGAGGGCAAAATTATATGATATATTTCTTGGATCCACTTGGACCAGTCGAGTCGAACGTTCCTCTGAATCTCGAGAAGTGATCGCGAACCTGTATTGTGAGTCAGAATGACCGAAGAAGTACTACAATCCGAAGGTGCTACGCAAAACGACAGCTGTTCTGTACAAAACGACACGCAACCTAATTCCTCGGATGTCGGAAAAGTCAAAGATAACAAAAAAGAAAAATGTCGTCCAATGACAAAGGTTCGTCCGGACTGATCTTTATTATAGACATGTGTTTCTCTGTCGCGATAGACATACTTTATTAACTTTCCCATCGTTTTCTCATAGTAATGTAAACATGGCATAGGTTATGTTAGATAAATATAAAGGAATAGAACCGGCTGGATTTTATCAACTTAGAAAATGAAATTTTGTGACTACACAAAATGACTTGAACAAATATATGCTTTATACATGTTCAATGATCTTTTATAAAAGGAGGATCATCCTGGCATTACATGGTAAACTATATATCGTTGGAAATATAGTTGGAAGTATAGTATGGAATGTAATCTAGTAGAGTGAGAATATTAAAAATCTGAACTCAATATTTTTGGTATAAGTATCACTTCCGGCTCTTCAAAATTCACTACTGAAAATGCCCATATGTGTCTATATGCATTCATAGGTGCATGGAAAACATATATTGATATATTTACATGTTCTGAATATGATATAATTATCAGCGCATTCATCTCCAACAGAAACCGAATCGTTGACTTTTGTAAACATTAATAACTTTCAATGGAGTCATAGCTCTGTGGTGACAGTGGGCAAGGAATCAATGATTCGACTAAAACTCTCTAGTTTATTATGTAATGCCAGAAGTAAAACTTTAATGGAAAGTGAACATTCTTTAACTTTATTAAAGTTAAAAAATCTGATAAAATATATAAGATAATATAAAGTATTATTGATTGGAATTAGGTGGTGATCAGAAGGCTGCCTCCAACAATGACTCAGGATCAATTCTTAGAACAAGTTTCTCCACTGCCGGAACATGATTATATGTACTTCGCAAAGGCTGACATGTCCCTTGGCCAATTTGCTTTCTCTCGCGCTTATATCAATTTTGTGGAGCAACAAGATATTTTTATGTTTCGAGAGAAGTTTGACAATTATGTCTTCGTAGATTCCAAAGGAGTAGAATATCCCGCAGTAGTGGAATTTGCACCATTTCAGAGATTGCCAAAGAAACGTGTGGGCAAGAAGAAGGATCTCAAATGTGGCACCATTGAGAGTGATCCATATTACATAAATTTTTTAGAAAATTTAAAGAATCAGGAGTTGGATTCGAGTGTAGCCCAATCAAAAACCGAGTATTCTTATCAACCACCAGATAGTGAGTGCTTTATACATATTTTTATCTAAATTTTTAAGATGTAGTAATATTTAGAATATCTATTCTCTGGAATAACTTTGAATTCTTAGGGAACTCTGATTATAGTGTTTATAAACATATAAATTGACATATACTGCTTATAAAGATATAAATTATTTTAAAATTAAAATTATTGTATTGTATAGATACATTGAAGAAAGTAACAACAACTCCATTGCTTGAATATTTGAAACTTCGTAAGCAAGAGAAACAACGTCTCAGGGATGAAAAACGTGAAGAAAGGCGACGGAGGGATATGGAAAGACGAAGGACTAAAGATGATCCTGTTATCTCTAAGGTAAAATAATTGAATTAATATGTCAATTAGCAACAAATGCAGTACAATGGAATACACGGGATAATAACTGTTTTTCGCTTATCCGATTTAGTTGAGAGACAGTTTCGTACTGTGTATTTCGTTCTTTACTGTATTTGCTGATACCGAATGTTTTCATCTGCAGCATATATATACCGCGGAAGATGAACAATCATCCAACTTTCGTACATCTCACTCCACAAATATCAAACTTGAAGACACGTTTTTTCAATACTTTGTCGAAAACGCGAGTACATATAAATATGGCGATGAGATTTTCCTCAATAGGTTTCTATACAAACGAGCGCAAGGGAAATTGTATAAGAAACATCAACGGTTTCATGAGCATATTACAAAGACAAAACAGATTAGAAGTATGTTCGATATCAAGAAACAATATTTAACTGGCAGTAATCAAGTTAACTGCAAAACTTATTTTTGTTTCCATAAAGGCAACCATGTAAGAAGAAGTTCTTTATTAGCAAAAGAAAAGTTCAAAAGAAATTCATATTTTTCTAAAATTTTTAATATATTGAATATGTATATGATTATTTTCATTTATACTAGTAGCCGCGAATTTCTCCTTCATTTTGACCTGCAAAAAAGTTGTGGTGCAGTATTGACATCGAATGAATTGCATGTTACTCCAAAGTGGCATGTGAAAAAAATGGATTCAGGATTTAACTTTGCGAATCGTGCTGCTGTATTATGTGATATGCAGAGAAGTCGATGCTGACGTTTGATGAATGTTGATAGTTCTCGAGAAAAGAGCGTTTATCACATATTTACAATTAATTTTATATTTACAATTTTCTTAAAACTTTATAATTTCACATATACGTGTATAGCATGTCGTCACTTTGTAATTCTTTTAATCTGTACTCAATTTTTGAAAAGTATATGTTTCTAAGAAAAGACTAATTATTTTATTATTATGCTGTATATTTCATTATCTAATGCATTTGCAAACATTTTAATAAAGAAGTATGTCGTAGCAAAAAATTACAAAATAATAAAAGACAGTAGATATATAATGAAATAATTGGAAATAATAAAATAGATATCTACATATATAAGTATATATATATAACTTGTGACTTTTTACAGGTTTTAAGGAATCCGGATTTAGATAAAGATTCAGGAAAAGATGATAAGGAGAATAAGGAAGAAAGAGATAAGCTCTCGCCGAAAGAGATGAAAAATAGAAACAAAAGAGATGAAAAAATAAGAGAGAAATCAATGCGAGATCGAGAAATTAAGCCTGTCATTAAGGGGTACAGAGAACGAGTTGATGATAGAAATAAGGAAAGAGAGATCAAGCCGCGACGATACGATGAAAAAAAACCTTATGGGAGACACGAAAGAGATGTGAGAGAGGAGAGAAGAATCGATCTCAGAGATGACAGGAGGTACGAGATGAAGGAAGAATTTAAAGAATCCAGAGATCGAAAGATGGAGGAGAGACGTGGAAAAAGTTACGAAAAAATGAGACAAGAGAAAAAAAAATTAGCAGAAACAAAAAAGCAGATTGCTGAGGCCAATGAAGAAGATATGAATTCAAAGAAAATAAAAGAGGAACATGATATTACACAAGAGATGGAAAATGAAAATGACAAGGAACTTGTGTATAATGGAGATGATATTAAAGATAATGAATGTGAGCAACATAATACTCTCGAGGATAGGCTAATAGATGCGATACAAAATAACCGGGATAGTATAGAAGAAGGAAATGCAATCAATGCAGGTGAAAAAGATTTATTCGTAAAAGAGATTTTATTTCTTCTCTTATTTTTTAATGTCATTGAATTTAACATCTTCAAAAACTTAATAAAATCTACTTTTTCTTTTTTCTTTTTCTTTTTACAATTTTAATGAATAATACATAAACTTTAATTTTATGATGAGAATAACTTATTTAATTAGATACTTAATCGAATTGATTGTTGCAAAATTATGTTTTAAAGAAATCGCAAACGCATGCATTTGAAATATCGTGTCTTTCAATTTTGTGAATTTGTTAAACAATGTATTAAATAAACAAGAGAGAATATTTATGGACTAATATTTCTGTGACATAACATATGTAACAAATATATTAACATAGATGTCAATGATGAGGATGATTCTGAGGATAAAGAATCAAAAATTGTAAAAAGACGTAATTCTCTCGAAAGTTGCGGCGAAGGTGGTGCAGGTGATGGCAATTGCTTACGACGTCACAAATCATTAGATGGAGGAGGACAAAGTAACTTCCAAAAAAATGATAACGAGGAGAAGGAGAAAAACAAGAAAGATCCACGATTAGAACGTAGAATACGGAATAAGGCAAGAGTTTCTTTGATAGCAGTTTAAATCAAGCCTTGACTTTCAATGTAATCTGATAAATTATTTCTATGTATTTTTATAATATATAAAAATACAAACTATATAAAATACAAATATATATATATATATATATATATATATATATATATATTTGTATTTTTATCAACTTTATGATATCTTTATGATATATTCATAAAAATACATTTTTTATTTATATACTCTGACTTTCAATACTTGTTTATACACTGCATATATTTTCGTTTTATTAATACATTTATTTTGTTGAGTAATAAAATATTTTTTAATTATTCAATTGATTATAGGATCGTCCAGCGATGGAGATTTATAGACCTGGCATGGGCAAGTTTAGCAAGCAACGATTAGAACGTGAGAAATCAAACGATGAACGATCGTCCTTATCTCAGAGTCCTACGCCGAATTGTAGTGTCTCCTGCACTACCAGCAAATCTGGAAAAGTCAGTGCAACAGAAGTACGCTCGATGACATTCAAACGCAGTGTCACTCGTGATGTAGCGTAATGGATTCTCATTACCAATTCTTACTTTATTACATACTCTATCGACAGATTGGCTGTTGATGCATCAATTTCTACACGCAGATTTAATAGCCATACATAATTTTCCTCATTGTATAAAGTATGTTATTGCCTCTGTCACGTTCTAAAATAATCCTATACATGTGTGTAAGACAAACATTTCACACACATTGTATATTTCATGATTTTTTTTGCTCTTTTTTTAACGTAATTTTATTATTGTAATATCATTGAAGAAATAATAAATATAATATATATATATATACTTTTTGTTATAATGTATTTAAATAAATTGTGAGAATGTTAACATAGAAAATCAACGATCTTATGGGAATTGCGTGACCGTGCATGATTGTTAGAATTTTGAACAATTAACTCATTATTTTAGTTTATTATTCCGATATTTTTTAGACATATATATATATATATATATATATATATATATATCACATTTACAATTTATTTATATTTAATTTTATTTAAAGCTGCATTTACTATACTTGATTATTTATGAAGATGATAACTAGAAAAAAAAATTTTAATTTTTAATTATAATTTTATGGCAGTTTACATGATATAGCAATATACATATTTATTTATGAGATTTGTATCATAAATAATTTATTCAATTATCTATGTTGATGATCATAAATTTATAGTCAATTATCAATACATAGTATCAACATTCTTACATAATTATATTCAAATATGCATATAATATGATCTATATAATAAAACTAGTTCTAAATATTTAAAACTAAAAATAAAATTTTTAATATTAAATTTTTTTCTCATTATATGTTTACATAAAATTATGTGAATACATATAATTGAAATTAAGGAGTTACTATTATTAAAAAAAATCATTTAAATTCTACCGCGAGATATCGCCATATTGGTTTTAATTCTTCCCGGCTCTACCAGAGTGTACTGTTTTAATGGCTACGTTCAGCAGAGAAAGCAGATCAGTGAGAGTTCAGTGATTCTTTATTATGATTGGTTTCTACTCTTACTTCAATGAAGTTCTAATGGCAAAGACCAATCATATTGAAAAATCACTGAGCGCTCACTGATCTGCTTTCTCTGCTGAACGCAGCCAATGGTCTCTCAAATAATATCGAAAGCTGGTCTGCCTTGCACCTGTGTATTTTGATTTCTTATTGGATCATAATCAATTAAAAAAAGAAGAAGATAAATAATAAAAATATTTTATTCAATTTTATTGATGCAGTAACATAACTGACTTATGGAAAATTGTATAGTAAATGGAAACATCAATAATGATTTACTTTCACAATCCTATTCCCAAAGTATCGAAAGGTAAATTAATATATACATATATAATGTATATTTTTTTATAAATTTGTTTTCAATAGATATTATTGACTCGTAAATAGGATTACGGGGACCAAAGACGACATCTTTGATTTTCAAATACCAAAAGAACTTTTGGAAGTTAGGAAAAAAACTTGGAGCAATCTGTTTAATAAATATTCCAAGGAGGTATCTTGCTATGCTTTTATTAAATCACATTGGAGAATCTTTGTCGTCCTACAATATCTTATTTAAAATATTCATGTTTTATAGATAGCTGATGATATAGAATTAAATGTTGATACTTTGGAACCTCAAGAAGAAGAGGAAGAAAAACAGGGAACAGGAGAAGAAAAAGAAATTAGCGAGGAAGAATATAGCTGTGGACGACGAATACACCGGACACCTATGCGTATACCTGCAACTTTAGTACAGTATTGGATAAATACTGGTAATCCACCATATAAGATGCTTCTAAATGAGAGTAAAGTATCTGAATCAGGTTCATCTCTAAGTGAAAAAGAAACTACATTGTTAGCATCTTTGGTTCCAAATGCAACAAATATGAGAAATGTAACCAATGAGCAAAAACATAGAAATGATTCATCTTGCAGTTCTGTAGATACTGCAGCTTATATTCGATCAAATACGTATATTACGAAGAAAGCTGATACTATGGCTATTATAGAAGGTGCAAAATGTATTCAGTCTAAATCTTTAAAAAAGACTGTTTCAGTCATCAAAGGTGCAGACGTTACATCCAATAATAAGATTAAACATATAGGAACCGCAAGAATTGATCGTAAGATACAAAACAATGACAATAATGTTAATGCTAGTATTTTAAATATTGAGTTACATAGTCCAGCATCAATGGAATGCATGACAGAAATATATGATCAAGCGGATACTAGCGCACTAATGTCTGCTGATACAGTACAATTTGATATGCGTTCGCAGAATTTATCTCATGAGGAGACAAATAAAATAGATGAGTTAAATGTCAATCAAAGGAGCTTAAATATACACACTATAGACAATATTGCACCCACTTTTCAAGAATTTGATAAAGCATCAAAACGATTGATTGGGAATAATAAAAATAATGACGATGCAAATCAAGATCAGAGGTTGGAAAAGAATACTTTACATGAGAAACAGATGAAATATCAAAGTAATATCACTCGAAAAATTATTGCGAAGGATACGAGCCTGGCAGCTTTCCGTTGTAAAAAATTGTATACAGGCAGGGATTCACCTGTGGATTTAATACTAACCGAAATACACGATACAAACAGATTATCTAGAGCAAAACAAAGTTTACATCCTGCTTTAGATTCCGATAGTATGATTAACAAAGAAACATTTGTATTACATAAAAATAAAGATAAACTTTCTAATAGAAACAATATTGGATCTAAGAATGTCAAAAGGAAAAGGGAAAAAGAACGTGCTTCCATTTTTAATAAAATTAGTACAGATAAACATACAAATAATGGCAAGATTCAAGATTTCAATATTGACAACTCTTACAAGAGCTTATCAGACTCTCAGCATGATTCACATCATAGACAGTACGACATTTCATTTCAGAATGATAGTAATATTTTTGTACAAAATGTAAAATGTAAACCAAATTTTACATCCATTAATCTACAACCAGTTGTACTTTTAGAGCGGATTAAGCCTTCCTATAAAGAGTATGAATTTAAATCTGACGAAAATATCCATATTACGGATAAAACAAGTATATATGATGATAAACGTCTAAACAAATGTAGAAAACTATATTATAAATTCGAAAATCTGAAATTAGAAACGATAGATGACGAGAGTACCACATTGATTTGTCAACGTAACGTGGCTGAATTGCGACATGTCTCTTCGTGTTTGAGTGATTGTTCTTTTGATCTAAAATTGAATGTTGAAGATGATTCTGTTTTGAATGCGAGAAAGAAAGATGGCAAAATATCAAAAATAAATTTAAAAGATTCCGAAATGAGTCAAAATAGAAAGTCATGTATAGAAGAATTTCCACGTACACAATTATTAAATAAACATATTAACTCAACGATAGAATCACAAGTTTTGAATAAAAATAAGATTATCGAGCAAAATGTGCTATTAAATAAATCTAAAACATATTCTCCTTTGTACGGGAGAAATAATACAGATAACGTGAAATTGCGAGAGATTAAAATAATGTTGGAACGATTGCCGTTATTAGTAAAACAATGTGCGAATTCAGAGGCGAAAATACAAGATTTAAATAAAAATGACATTATTTGGCAAAAAGAGATATCAAATAAAACGTATTCTAATTCATATGTAACCAATAAGAAAGATAATATAAAACTTCGAGAAATTAGGATTGTATTGGAACGATTACCTGCCAATGTATATCTTAAAGAAGACAGCAACGTTAGAAATATCAATATTTTCCACAATAAAAAGAAGATATCGCAAAATATAAATCTGTCAACTAATTGTAAACGGGAACTTCGAATAAAAAAGTTTTCCAAAATTGATGCGACTTGTGAAATTGGAACACCTGTTAGAACAACTGATCATGAAGTTGATAATTATTCGTCGAAGATGAATACTAAATCTAAAGAAAATAATGTTAAAATATGCAGTACACTTGATACTATTCTAAATAGAAATGAAAGTTTTGATAAAGTAGAGTCAGATTTTGCATTTCGACATAAAACATTTCAACACAAAGATAATGGTAAAATAAGTCAAGATGATCATAGTAAATGTAGAATTTTAACTTTTACATCATCAGACGAAGATGATTTTGTCGAATCATTACATCCTAAAAAAAGATTAAAAGTAAAGTCAACAAATGATAAAATGTTAGAAACAAATATTGCTGGAAAAAGTTACAGTTTATATAATCAAACCAATTCGGTTACTAGTAATAAAAACAAACATCGTTGTAGTGAAAACTTAAATAGAGTAATCCATTCATCGGAAAAGACTGTACGGAAAAATATTGGATTAATAAATGAAGAAAAAAAACACGGTGAAATTTTCGAGATAAAATCTTTTGATAGTATGCAGCCGACAACTGCCTCCATACAGATGTGTAAAAATGAAAGATTTATATTCTCAAGTGCGAATGGTAATAGTATTTCTGATAATTCAAGTGAATGTAGGAGAAAAACTTCGTTCTTTGATCATGATACAAGCAATAATGGTACAATAAGATGTTCAAATAGAATGATAAAGAAAAATGAAAAAGAGCAGATTAAAGATAAAATCCATGTTACATTCTTCCAAACAAAAACATTTTACACGAACTCTTCAGATTCTGAAGAAAGTAATAGTTATACTTCGTCTGTAAGTTGTAAAATGTTAAAAAATTTTACCACAAGTAATAAATTGCAGTATCGCAATTGTGCTAATTCAGAAGAAATCTTGGATAATTCTATTGTAAAAAAGTATAGTAAAGGATATTTAGATTCATTGAATTCTTCTCTTGAAAAGTATGACCGGATGCATAATGAAAGACTTAATTCGAAATCAATCGAGAAAAAAGTTAAGGTAAATAAACGAATAGCTAATAATAAGGAGTCTGATAATGATATTAATTTGAAAATCGATAATACAAGAAAAGACACATCTTCCTCTTTTCTTACAAACGATGTGCAAGATGCATCTGTGCAAGAAAAGATATTTCTTAATACTAATCTTGAGAGAACTAATTTTGATCGTTTATCGAAAAATACGAAAATTTCTCACGAATTAAAAAATTTAGGTGCCATTCAGCAGGACGATGTCACATCTACGGTAAAATTGTTAATGTTTCAAACGAAAAGTTATTACGATTCTTCCGACTCGAGCGAAATTTTGTAGCGCTTTTAAAATAAGTTATGTAATAAAGTTCGTATGTTTACATAAAATATATGAAGAATGTATAAATGTATAAATGTATAAGAGAAATGCGATACTTTATGATGTAATTAAATATACAGTGTGTACAAAACTAGTCAATCTACATATGTGTTAATAAGACGAACGTCGTATCATTTAAAAAAGAAAAATAGAAAGAAAAATAGAATAACGTTAATTCTTCTTTCTTTCTCCCATTTCTTTCTTTCAAGTCACAATTGCATATTAACGAGTAGATTGAAAATTAAAGTTAAAGAAAATTAATTAAAGATAATTAATTTTTCAAAAGGAATTATATTTTCTGTAATTATATCTTACTTATTAATAAATAATTGTTTCGTTTTCTTTCAAATTAATTTTTCTCAAAAACTTACAGATTAATTATGCGATGATATATGAATGTAGTACGTATTAATTAAAAAGAATCGTATTATAAAATTAACACATTCTCTGCTATAGAGAAGACTAAAGTATTCAAGTTTCTTTTAGATCCGTGAAAGCGAGAGAAATGAAATGTATCCGCCAGAATATAAACATATGTACATTGGTTAAGGTCGAGCCATTTATTGTGATAAAAACAGTGAAATGTATTAAATATTATACAATTGTAGGCATTCTGTACACGTGAATTTAAATTTATAAAAAAATTAATTAAATTTATAAATTTATATAAAAGAACGAAATATGTTGAAAGAATTCGATATCTGCAATATGATTTGTGCTTAAAATATTATCAAGATACATAATTTATATTTCAATATAAACATGTCGCATATCTAAATTATAATATAAGAATCGATTTAGAAATTGGTAAAAGATTCAAGCCCGGTTGTCACCCCACGTATTTGCGAGACCTAAAATCTCGCAATTTCTGAGGAAACTTCAAAATCTCTGGACTCAAAACTCACATAAGACTCAGATTCTATCGAAAGAAAGGAATATATGAAATTAATTAAGAGGAAAATATATGTATAAGCAGTGCTGTACAGTGCTTAATTTAAAACTTAAAAACAATGTAAGAAAGATCTTTGTACAACTTAATCAAATAGACTTTATAGACTGGAATAAGGATAGATTTTATAGGATAGACTCTGTAAGATATTTTAAATATTACAATTTTTCAATTTAAATTTTGTATAATTTCATTTGTTTGTTGTATAAATTTTATATAAAATAGAAAAATTCTTTTGCGTGCGAGAAAAATGATCGAAAGTTAGATTAGGAAAAATTTTTATAAATTGCAAATACAATCTATTGTTTTATTTAAATGCAATTTATTGTTATTTATTGTTTTTCATGTAATGTTAATCGCATAATATTCTAAACATAAAAGTTGTTATAATTCTTTAATAAACTTCTGTATGTATATATAATAATATTAGATGTACATATAATCCATCGGTTATGTCATATTCACGATATTGTAATATATTAACATACATTGCAAATTTCAGCTTTGTTTTTGCTTTAATTATATGTTGATTTAATTATTATCAAATAATAAGTGCCTATATGAATTGACTACATCAGAAAAATAAAAAATTTTTGATAAAAATGATAAAATTTTTTTTGTGCAAAATATATTACGATGAAAATATTTTTCGATAATATTTACAATCTCGATGGAACAGATGTGTAAAATATATTAAAGGCTCTCTTTTTGCTTCGATAATCAATAAATAACTGTATATCTAGAAAAAACTATGTATCTTTAATTAAGAATAAAATTACATTCTAAATGTATGTCATAACATTATGGATTAAATAGTTAACGATTGAGACAAATGGATTTTGTATTGTTGTGAAGAAAAGTTTTATTTTCCGCGTACCTTGATTAGAAGATATTATTTTTACAAAATAAATTTTTATCTCTTATCTAAATTTAGAAAGAATCTAGAAAAGAATTTAGAAAGAATTTGACGTAAGATGTGTTGAAACATAAAATTTATACACTGCGCGCGCGCGCGTGTGTGTGTGTGTATGTGTGTGTTTTGGCCATTGAAAATTTGATGTTTATTAATTAATCGAACGGCTAATAATAGGCATTAATGATATATGACTTTATCTCGTTGCTATGCCAAATACATGCTGTCTGGAGAGAGTTAAGTAAAGCGGATGCGAAACATATCCGTCCAGGTCTAAGAATGTCCATGATATTTTCTTGAAACCAGCATTTTTTATATCTGTAACGCAGTTAATATCCAAGCGACAATCTCCAAATAAAGAGGGCCATATGCCAGTTTGCGTCAACACTATTTGTAACCATCGTACGAAAGTGCTTTCCTTCTCTGGGACATGTTCCACAAAAATATATTTTCCACCCTAAAAAATTGTAACAAAAATGGAAAAATGCATATACATTATTTTATTATCTATTTATTTACATCGTTTTATTATCTATTTTATTTATATTTTATAAGTCTTGAGACCACAGGGAAAAAAAGCAATTATGCAAAAGTATTTAATAATTGGTTTAATCCGTAGAAAGTTGATATATTGTTTTATTTCGTGTACAAATTTCTAAAATTGTAATAAAAAATTGTAATAATTGGCGCGGAACGTCTCGTTATCTTTAATATTGTTCAAGTTATCAATTTAATTAACACATTAATTTAATTTGAATGAATTTGATATCGGTATATTTGATGTTAATGAGCATGATAATCTATATTATAGATATTTTATAGAAAAAACATTTAATGATTCGTATTCCATACTCCGTGTAACAAACCGTGCAACAAATATTAATTTTAATGTCGTTACTTTGATGTCAATTAACATAAAATTGCTACTTGGAACGTAATTTTAATTGCGCTCCCGCACATAGAAATAGTGTAATGTTGCCGTTACGACAAAATACAAAAGAAATTTAGTATAATTCTATATCCGTACATTTTGTTCGCAAAGAATTTTGCAATATTCTTTCTTCCCTCTGAAAATAATTGCAGTTAATCGAAAGGTTATCTTATTTGACATTTTAATTACATCATTTGGAATAGGTTATACGAAATATAATTTTGATGTAAATTATAGCAACTTCAAGTTTTACGTTTAGAAATTCAAGGTCGATCTTACCGGAGTTAACACTCGTCGAATTTCCTGAAGGGTAGATTGTACTGATTTCACAGAACACAATGATCTAGTTGTTACAACCACGTCCACGCATCCCGTCAATACTTTTTTCATGGAGCTTCCGTCACCTATTATTAGCCGTTCGATAATTATATGAGAAAATTGCCACGAACGATTTCCTTTGACTAGATATTCGCCTAATTTGGTATTCCAATCGACACCGATGAGGTGAGTACCTTCCGGATAAAATTGAATGTTTTCGCCTATGAAGAATATCACAAATCAGCATTTTTCAGGTAATATAATGTTAATGTTAATTCGCGCACACACACACACACACACACACACACACACACACACACACACACACACACACACACACACACACACTCACCATAAACACCCCACAAAAACCCTCCCCCCCCACACACACACACACACATATTATATGCTTCAAGTGTAAAGTTAGGAAAAGGATATTTATAAGATGCGACAAGGCACGTAAGATGCCTTGAGTGAAAAAGTGGAATAATATAAAATAGATGAAAATGTGCGGTTTGTCAATCGTTCTTCTATGGGTAATGAGGATGTCGCGAGTATACTCGCTAAACTATAAAGTTATAAAGGGATAACGCGTGCGCGCGCAAATCAGTTTCACACCCGTTTTAACACCAATTTCGAGGATGCGAATGGAGCCCATAGAGCGCAACACTTGATCGTTGGAAACGATATATCGCAATGCTTTGAAGAGATGCTCCTTGTACGGACTGCTCAGTTCGGCGCATTCCATCTCGAATCCCAGAAGATAAGATTTGTAGGTATCCTTCCGCACTGTTGACCATTTTTGAATTATCCAGATGGCGATGCACAAGATGATTAACGCGATTATTCCATAACTTGCAAGGACATCACGTACCCATAAATCGTTATTGCTCATTTTATCTGAATAGGTGAAAATTTTAATTAATTAAAACAATAATAACAATAGAGAACGCGAGTAGCTATTAATATTCCACTCTTTCAAATATATATACGACATATACGACAAATAATTTTCGCAAGAGTATGCCTGCCAGTACGAGCAAAAATACAACTTTCTTTCTTTTTTCTATATTTACTATTGATTCATCTTTTTCTCACAAAAATAAATAACGACTGTCTATGTCTTATTACAGTTAACTTTATTATTTGTAATATGATCGATATACGTAATAAAGTAGTTTTCAAATTTATTTAAGTTAATTACAAAAATTACACACATATTAATATATGTATCCAAATAAAACGTCATAAGTTTAAGGATTTTTGTAATTTTATATTTTGAGTACTTGGTTTTTATGTTTGGTATTTACGTTATATATAATTTTTTTTTTTTAATTAATGTGTATAACGATTGCAAGGCATCCTGCTTATGATTACTTTAATACCTTGTATAGTAACTAGTATCTTGTAGACTTCTCCTTATGTAAAAGCGTTATTATTCTGACTGTTCACTTAATATTGAGCGGTGCAAATATATGTCACCGTATCTCATTCAGAGCTGGATCTACGTTTTCGAGAGCCTTACAATTAATATTTCTCGAATCTTACGTTTAATGAAAATATAATTTACAAATATATAAACAATATATAAACAATGTTCGTTCATTCATATTATTAATAAAACCAACATAGAAGAAAGCATTATTTTATGCTTCTACGAATATATAAACATAAAAAACATTAAGCATAATTTTAATTTTAAAATCTATATCGTTTAACATTTATTATCGTTCAACTATAATTTATATAATTGATATAAATTTTAAAGTAGAAAAATATATTTAAAATATTGGTTAATAATTCGATATATTTACGTGTCAAAAGTCTTTTAGTACATGCACGTCATAATGTAGTACTGGAGCTTAAATTCTGAATTATCGGTAAATCCGTCACTGTTTACGATAAGATAAGGATTGAAATTTTGTTTTTTTTTTCTCGATATATGAGTCGATATGAGTTTCATTTATGTTTATATGCAACAACAGTAAATAATTTTTTTATAATCTATGCATTTTATGATGAGAAAATTTTGTGTATTCTTTTTGTATTCTTTTGTTAAAATTACTGTTAAACGGAAAATGCTGTATTAATGTTTCTAACAATCAGATCTGCACTCAATTTTCTCATTTATAAAATGCATTTAAATCAACATTCAAAATTGTTATAATTCATTTACATTATGAGAAAAATGTGCAAGATTTTGCTAAAATATTAAAGAACATAGTACAAAGTATTAAGTATTAAAAAACGCATAAGTTTAATTCATTTTATTTTATAATGTTCATACACAATTTTTGTAATAATGTTCATACACAAAACACGAAAGCCATCGGAAAGAGAGAGAGAGAGAGAGAGAGAGAGAGAGAGAGAGAGAGAGAGAGAGAAATGGGGGGGGGGAGAAATGTTTGATGAAAGCGCAGAAATACATCGATGCTGGAAGGGGACCTTTTTGTTCTAGCTCGCCTCAAAAGTGACCATAAACAAAAAGCGTGATCGAACAATTTCAGTTCGCCCGACGTTACTCGCGCTCTGCGGTACGCATATGCATGAACACAGATTTCATTGAAGAGCATTTCACGAATCCGTGGAGAGGCGTTTTGTTTGTGACATCGAGGCGGAGAGAAGGCCGGTCATTTTCGCGATGGTTCGTTGATTCGAGAGAATTGCTCACAGGAACGAATGCTTTTCATCTGATCATTGTTTTTTTACCTTATGGATGCATGATGGTGTTCGCAAACTGAACAAGGAATATGTAGCGCTGTTTTTCTTTTATTCGCGCTATATATATATATATATATATATATATATATATATATGTATTATATATGTGTGTACACATGTGTGTGCGCGCGCGCGCGCGCGCGCGCGCGCGCACACACACACACACACACACACACACATATAAGAGCATTTAGAATTTTGCGCAGTTATTTATTAAGATTATCTATTTAAAATCATTGACCTCTTAAAATATGTGTCAAGCGTGTGATATGCACAACGCAATATTCGTATTTCGTGATATATTATTTCGTAAAAGATGTGTAAACGAAAAGCTCATATTAAGCCGGATATCCACGATGCTAAAATCTCGGACGGAGAGAGAATTGACCAATTGCATTTGAGTAATTCGAACAATTTTATCCAATGCGATTGATCAATTCTCTTTCTACCTGAGATTTTAGATCAATTTCTAGCATCGTGGATCAACATAAGGTTTTAGAGGCACAAGACTATGCATTGTACGCGGAAAGAACACTTTTGCTGACAAATCTAAAAATTTGACCAGATACAGATCTGAAAATAATTTTGTTGGCCCATCAAAATTATTTTGTAGAACACTTAAATATAATGATAATACTGCAAAAATGTTTGATCTTCTAACAATCAATTTCCACATCCTATATAATAATTTTGAAGGCCCAACAAAATTGTTTTCAGATCTGTATCTAACCAAATTTTTAGATTTGCCAGCAAAGTGTTCTTTCCGTGCCATAATCAATTCCTCAATACGTTTTAGCCGGTATCAAATGACACATTGGAAATTGGAGATTGTGTTGGAACTTGAAAAATAGTATTCGATTAGTTAAATAACTTTAACTTAACGTTCAAATTGATTAGAAGATCAAACATTTTTGCAGTATTATCATTATATTTAAGTGTTCTACAAAATAATTTTGATGGGCCAACAAAATTATTTTCAGATCTGTATCTGATCAAATTTTTAGACTTGCCAGCAAAAGTGTTCTTTCCGTGTATGAATAAACAAAACTATTTCTGTAGATCTCTATAGATCTATATCTATTGATGATCGATTTATAAATATCTATTGTCATCGTATAAAAATATAACTTGTAGATAAAATTTTTTCGTGTTATATAAAAGGTGTATCGATGATCAAGCTCCGACTAATCATCGATCACGTTGATGTCGAATGAACATTGTATCAACGTCACATTTCTGACTAGGTAGTAGTACGCATTAGATATAAGAGAGGTCACTATATTCCATACTACAATAGAGTTTTCTATAATTCTATATTACAATAACTTGTTAATTAATTTAATTAATCATAATAATAGTTACCATTTTCGCATTTCCTATACATTGTTCAATCATATGAGAATATCATAATCATGAGAATAAAGTCTCCAATTATTGCTCTCTACGCGTAATTATACAATGTAGTAACGTTGTATAATTAAATATACTTATTCCGTTTTTTAAATTCTTGAGAGAAAGAGAGAGAGAGAGAGAGAGAGAGAGAGAGAGAGAGAGAGAGCGCAATATTTTTTCCGCGAAATTTCTAACGATAACATTTTACAGTTTGATATCGCGCACAATCATACGATGTTACTGGCTACGTATCGTTCTATTATTTTCACCATTTCCAATATATTATTTTCCAATATATTAGGAGATGTATATTCTCAATGTTGAGATTATTGTGTCACAATGATTGCATTTTAGATAGACGCCTTCCGTGGCATTATCAGACGAGCAAAATAATGCGATATTATTGAGGGTATGTAAACATACCGTATGTACGTGAATTAACTCGAATGCAAGTATCGGGATAAGTGTCGAGAGAGAGAGAGAGTGTCGATGCTATCCCGAGGGCGACATATGCTGGCCGCGTGCGTTACTAACAAGTCGGCGTCGCGTGTCAAAGGATCGTCACATGCAATGCGTGCGCGTTTCCCTCCCTTTCGCCGCGGTTCTCGCGCAATTAGTTGAGCTAAATGCCGCCACACTTTATGTAATCGGTCGCCTCCTGTTCGCCCCGCCGCTTATCCTCCCGTGCATGCAGCTAAATAGAGAGAGAGAGAGAGAGAGAGAGAGAGAGAGAGAGAGAGAGAGAGAGAAAGAAGAGGGGAATAAAGGAAGAGCGAAGCAAGTCCACGACTAACAACACATTTGCCGTCATATTTTTCTATCATCATATTTCTCTTTACTATGAAAGTACATTAGGTATTTAACAAATATGCTAATTATCATAAAATGCATTGTAGCATTTAGATATTTAATGAATATTTTCGATATTCTAGAATCTAAATATTTGAACGTATTGCACCCAGATTTAGATTGTTATTCGAATATGCGTCTGTTCGATTATTCGGATATCATATGTTGTGTATTATATTATCTTTTATTATAATGTATTCTATTATCTTTTATTTAAAATTATTACTTAATCATATTAAAATTATTATATACAATTATATACAATTATATACAATTATTCATCTTTTATGAACATATTTTATTAACATATAAACAATAAACCTAAGATTGTGTCGGCATTACGGAGTCATCGCGTCATGCTAAAGAAGATGATACTCGAAACGTTTTTTTTAAAGTGTCGCCAAGACAGCAAAGTCTGTGGCATTGTCTCCATTGTTTGTGAATTGTAATCAATATTTTCACAATATAGTGGTATTGTCCACTGTACGAGCTGTAAGTACACTTAGACTCTATCAAGGGATTGATACTCTTTTTATTCTTTGGCGACGTTCATTGCTAAACAAAAGAATGTAGCAAACGTATATAACTAAAAAATGTTTGCAAATTAAATTGCTAATTCAAAAAACAAGATTTGTTAATATTAATCAAATTAATCAAAAAACGAGATTTATTAGTATTACTATTTTTTCAGATTTTTACATTTTAATTGAATTTTTATATATTTCAAATATGTAAATTGCTTTGATTTTGTAATAATCCTGCATTAATTATAAAATGTATAATTTTTATTTATTAATTTTGATAATATATATTTAGTGATGAACCACCAAAAAATGACAAGTACAACTTTTTTCTATCTCACACACACGCACACAGACGCGCGCACACGCACATGCATACGCACATAAATCTAGATCATAGATTTCTATTGGACGATTAAAAAATAAAGGTAGAAAAAAGGAATAGAAGATCGATCGCAATTATATCGGCGGTGCAAATAAACACATCAAAGCCTCCGTTACCGTAACAGAGGGTGTGTTTCTCCCTTCCTCTGGTGCCTGCATCTTCACGGTTGTTCCATAATCTCACAGCGGGGTTACCTATACATGCTACAACGGCAGCTGTCGTCTAATTGAATTATCTAGTTTCCAATTCGACGCAGAGATTTCGGGCAAAAGGTCCGACGAAAAGTCATGATGGCTAAATATTGAAAAACATGCCAAGGCATTGTTAAACTTCCGACCCCTGATGGAGGCGGAGTTGTCGATTTGTGAGAAGCTTTGTTTGTCGCCATTCTTGCCAATCTTTGTATCAAGATGCCGCCGCCGCCGCCACCGCCGCCATGGCGTGGTGATGCTATTTTTCTATGTTCCCTCAGGTACGAAAAATATGAAGAACTTAGAGAACATGATGAAAGATAAATACTTCCCAGGGATGTAGCATTAGTTATTCTTTTGTTTGCCAATCATCGTGGTAGGTAAGCTATTTTGAATTTTGTCCATTCTAGGTTTTGCCAGTTTGTTCTTTGTACGAAAATGTAACGAAATGCTCTCGATGAAGTTTTATCGATGAAAGAAATCACAAAACAATCCAATTTTGAAAAATATTGCATAGATAGATTCTTACTCGAATAGAAAATGAATCAATGTGGCCAATAATTGGTTAGTAACTAGCCAAAAATTATATTTCCAATCAGTTTTCACCGATTACTGGTCAGTTCACAGAGACGTGTAAAAAGTAGCAAAAATATTTTTTTATTTACATGTTTTTTTGGTTTTCTGTTTGTCTGGTTTGTCGGAATGCGTAATGCATATTCGATACAAAGTACACAAAAGGTAATATTTTGACATTTCTGTAAAATTTCGGTAAAATAAGACATTTCTGTTATTTTTGTAAATTTTATATTTTTTTAAATTTTATATTTTATATTTTTTATGTTATAAGTTTTTATTTTATTAATACATAATTCTATTGTGTAATATTTTTTTATTTTGATAAATCCGTTGAGAGTCTTTGCTGTGCATTAGTAATTTTCATTGTATAATGGTTAAATGACGAGCGTTGTAAAAATTAAATTAAAAATTTGTTGATTTTCCAAAGCATAAACTGCTACGTGCAAAAATAATTGCTCTTCATCTTTTATCTTTTGGATAGTGACAACAATGATTAGGTCGTGAAACAAAATCGCATTTTTTTTCTTTTTTCCTTTTTTCCTTCCCAAGGAAAATACCATGTAATGTTTTATTGCGGCACAATTTCTAATGATATGCATGACAGTATTATATTATGATAAGTAAAATATATAATATATATTAATATATATTAATTATGAAAAGCGATATCAAATCGTCGATATTAAAAGTTGTGACAAATCACAATTGCTGGCATAAATATGTGTCATACTTTTGATTATGCGAATCATATATGATCATAATAGTTTATTTGATTATTGTATCGGGATCTTTAACGTTGACTTTTCGACTTTGAAAATAAGACACGTTCTCTGTAAAATGTAAGAAGGATTATTCAAGTTGTGATTATATGATAGTACAATATGATACGACTTTATTTATGAAGAGAGAGAGAGAGAGAGAGAGAGAGAGAGAGAGAGAGAGAGAGAGAGAGAGAGAGAGAGAAGTAGATGAAGAAAGCGTGCGCATTGAAAGAATTTTGAAAATTCTATGGCATGGATATCTTAGAAACTTTTCTCTCTTTAAATTAGACGAAAACAGTTTAAACTAGTTTAAAGCGATAAAAATTTAGTAAATAAGTATACGAATCGGTCAATAGTTGAAGATAATGAATTAAAAACGTAAATAATAAAACTTAATTTAAACTTGAGTAAATTAAACAATCATAGCCAAGAATAATAATTTAAAAATAATAATAATTTTCGATAATTTGAAAATTTTAGATTTTTGAAAGTTTTTCCATTGATCCTGGCCATGCCTAAATATTGTCGATGGATTCCATTTCGTCGATGCATGTGTGTGCGCGTGCGAAAAGTTACGAGAAACAAAATCTTGTAATTTATTAAATTTACTGAATGTAACACATTAAGAAATAGTGGGGGGGGGGGAGAGAGAGAGAGAGAGAGAGAGAGAGAGAGAGAGAACGCGCGCGCGCGCGTTTTCGTAACACAACGCAGCCATTTATTATTCACCTCCGCAACGGTGCACCGACAATACCATCCATTGACAATTTTTGCCTCACATACGATGTCGTGCACCGCGACGCCCCGCCCATGATCGAACTACAGAGAATGCCGACTCTAGCCCTCATTCGAACCAAGACCTCTATCCCAATTTCCCAGTTTCCTGCTTTTTCGAGAGTTCGAGGAAGAAACTATGATCTCTATTTTTTAGGAACATTAGGATATAAGAAAAAATGATTAAAAAAAAAAAAAAAAAATTATCGAAATCACAATCATGCGCAACAAGAAAAAGATAAATTTGTAAATACGTCAAATAATACATTTATATAAATAAGCATATATATATATATATATATATATACATATATCGGATATATCAAATAGAAAGTAAATAAATTCAATTATACAGTCAGGCAAGCGCCAATTATTTCTTTTCTTTTTTTAAATTTAACGGGTGATCCAAATGCAATTTTTGGCTGAGATAATATTTTCACAATAAAAATTTATCGTCGGGACTTATGATTATTAATGAAGAGACAGATTTTCGACAGATTTAAGACATGATTTTCGATTACTACGGTTTTAATGTCTGTAAGTAAATGACACGTAGTTAGCAACGAAAGTCAAGCGGTAATGTTTTGAATTTATTCAAGAAACTCAAAAATGAAGGGAAGTAATTGACATTTAATCCCGCCTGACTGCGTAATGTCTTAAATTTAGCTATTGTAATTTTGTATATGAAGAACTCCTTTCTTTTGGAAAGAGTTTTTGATTAATTATTATAAAAGATGACGTTTTCGCTATGCGAAGAGAGCTTGGCTTCTCGCAATTTTTCGAAAAGTCTGTCATATTGACACACTGGTTTGTGACACACTTCAAGAGCGATTTAGTTTCTGGTTTTCTACTCTTCGACATAGAACAGTAGAAGCCGCACTCATTATTAACTTGTTAGCTCGAAAGTTATCGAGGGTTGTTTATATGGGTGCTATTTCGACCAGGCAAGTCCTCATCTGATAGATGGTCGGATTCACAGAGGGTGGTCTTGCGACGGCGGTAATGCTTTCATCTTTTTCGGCATCTTTCTAGAATCAACAGCATTGACTATTCTGACTTTTCTCATCGCTAACTTTTCTTCTTTATACAATATATATTTTAAATCGTAAGATCATAAAATGTCATCAGATTATTTACAAATATCACAAATTTTTAATTTTTATCTTTGATCTGTATATAATACATCATTTCACATGACTAATAAAATAGCTACTTCGAAATGCCTAAATAAATGTTATTTTTCATTGTAAACTAATAGCAAAATGTATCGTACAAACAAATGACATTTGTTAGTTTCGAAATGAATATTGGAAGATTTTGTGGAAAATATCTGTTATTATAAAGCGGCTCTTTAAGACTATTAATACTTTTCGATGTTCGCATTAGTTTGCATTTTACACGTTATCGAGTTATTAAAGAAGTCAAAAAATGACAACAAAATACATGAAGATAATTTTATAAAGTCAATTTTCACAATAAATTCCTTATAAATTTATAAGATACTTATTAGCATTAATAATATTAAATTATCAATTAATAATAATAATAATAATAATAATAATAATAATAATAACGTTACAACTTCAACCTTAATAAAATATTAATTTGAAAACAGAATCGATTAACGCGTGATTAAAAAAAAAATATATATATATAAATTTATAAAACTATATATAATTGGGAATAACATCTCACTCGATGATTGACAATATCAATATCGATCTATTCTATGGCCTTTAAAAAAAAAAATACAACGAAAAAAATTTGTAGTTTTCGAAAACTTTGTGGTATTATTAATTTAGTAATTAAAATGTATAGATTTTGACTCGATAGAAAAATTAATTTTGTGCAAACTAATTTCTAACATGTTAAGTAACTCCGACGATCATCAGATTCAGATTTGTATGTATGTATATATGTTACAGACGAGATTCATTTCCTTAAGCGCGTTACGATAGGAACGCAGATAAACTTTGGTGAACCCTTGAAGAAAAAAAATTTCGATTTTTTTTTTTTTTTTTTTTTAATTGAGAATAGTATACAGTATACGACGTGTCTCTCTCTTCCCCCACACACACATGCATATCGAGAGAGAGAGGGAGAGAAAGGGGGGGGGGAGAGGAAGGGGGGAGGATGATAGGCAAGACGAAAAGCGGCCAGGTGTGAACCCGACGAGCCCAGAACTAATAGAGCCACAAATCAATGGTGCGATGGGCCATCACACTTTCGCTAACACAACGTGTTTACCACACAGAAACCGACGGACGCAAATCTCTTTCCTGGCCGGCGAGGGGAGAGACACCGATCCACCTCTCATCCCTCACGCTCGATTGCTCGTATTGTGTCGTGTTCTGTCCCGCGTGCAAAAATGATTTGGCGGTTCTCGTTTGTTGCACCGTGTTAATCGAAAGAGACGAAAAGTATACACCGCATGTGTGTACGCGTATTCGCGTTTTGCTCCAGAGAGACGTGGAAAGAACAATTTTGTCCCACGAACGTTACGAACTTGCTCGAGTCAAAAGTTGAATTAGATCAGAACAGCTCCATGATGAGATTTGGCCAAGAGCGATTAATTAAAAAAAACCTATTGCGATATAAAGACGTTTTCGGCGAGTAAGTGATAGGACAATTTTAATGTTTGGTGACATTAGTATTAGCATTAGAGTTTGGTGATGCGTGTATCATTTTTAGCGAACAAACAAACACACATCCTCGATATCTATTCGTCAGCCATAACTGTCAGCTATGAATGCTGTGCGTGCTACCAAAGAATCAATCCTTGGTGTCGGGAGTAAATAGCAAAGAACTATAAAGAAACGAGAGCTGTGTGTTCGAGTTGTGATGTCGGCGCGCGAGAATGGCGCGAGAATGTTGCGGGGATGGCACGGTCGAATTTGTGGGACACGTCGCAGCCCGGATTTGACAAATGCACGAAAGCAGAAAGAAAGAAGTCGGTTAGTTGAACGTCCTCTGTGATCTGCCGATGGCCATGCTGCCTTCGGACCCTTCTTCTCCCATGTACCATGTTGCGTGTCGCACGTGTGTATACGTATATGGTGTATATATATATATATATATATATATATATATATATATATATATATACACACCATATACACACGTATGCATCTGTTATACTGCCCCCACAACGTGTTGCATGGCTTTAACATTATTACTATTAGCTTCGCCCGCTTACGGTTACGGCTCTATTATTGCCTGCCTATACAGAAACTCACCTCGGGACTTTTACTCGCCGCGAGAGTACTACGGTCTCTTTCTATCTTTTCCCACTGCTCCTCTTTCACTTTTAACGTGATGTAGAATCGGGGACTCGCAATCGTGTGATTAATGACTCGTTCAGAAACCACACCATCAGTGTCGACAACAAACGTCTCTCGAATGTGTACAAGAAAATATTGGAAATTCGCATTTCCGTTTTCCCTTTAACATTTGCACGATGCGAATTGTCCAACGAAAGAGATTATTATTATTTTAAAATGCAAAACAGTATACATACGTGATGCTTCTTTGGTTGCAATAATAAAGGACAAAATAATGTCGTCGTGTATGATAAAAATGAAATTATATTTCAATTATTTCATATAATTAAAAGTTCTTTTTAATAATACATTTTATAATAGTATTGCGCTATTAAATTATATATCTAGTTGGATTTGATTTTTGTAGAATTAAATATCATGAAAAATTGATTCGTATTATCGTCAACTCGAAACTATCGCCATACAGCTCTTTCGACTCGTTTTGGCTCGTTCCGACGCTTTGTCGACGTGTTGTCACCAATTGTCGCGCGCTGCGCCCCACGAGTTTACACACAACAGGGTGACGTGCAGTTTATGCGATTCCATTGTCAAGCGTGGCTGGTTCTTCCTAACTGTACATACACATACACACACACACACACATCTGTTACCTTTTGCATTTTCTTTGTGCAAAACTCTCTGTCTTGATACAAATTTGTTTTTACACTCTTCGTGATTGGGCGATCTCATATCACAATATCTTTTTCACATCAAATTGCAATATCGAAATAGCCCACATTTCAATTTTATCTACAATATTAGAAGAGAGCGAGAGAGTGAGAGAGAGAGAGAGAGAGAGAGAGAGAGAGAGAAAGAGTAATTTTTATAAACAGAAAAACTTCATAACGTATCTTTTAATAAATTTTTTAATATTTCTTGTTTTTATAATAAAATTTTTTTTCTTTTTTTTTCTATTAATAATATAAATTTATAAAAAAAAAAGAAGAGATGGAAGGGAAGGAGGGAGGAAGGGAGGGAGAGAAAGAAATTGTCCATGATTTTTAATATCTGGTATGCGATGTCAATTCAATAGTTAATATTCGAGATAATTAAACGCGGATATTTAAATATTTGAAATTGCGAGAAATACTCGGTACACTTGGGTACTCGAGTGGTCGCATATAACACTAAGTTACAAACATATAAAAATATATTGATTTATATATAATCTTTTATATATGAAATATTCAAAATAAAAATTGCAAAAACGCAATTAAAATTTTTGAATTCTTAATAATAAATTATGAAATATTATATTTTAACGATCTTTAAGCTTTTCTTTAAAAAAGGAAAGAATCGTGTCTGTGCCTGTGTCTGTTTTGTGTGTGTGTGTGTGTGTGTGTGTGTGTGTGTGTGTGTGTGTGTGTGTGTGTATTCGCGCATGGTATGTGAAGTGATATGTAACATAAGCAGGAAACATAAAGTAGAGCGAATTAAAACGTATTTTTTTTTTTTACTATCAAGGCTCCTGCCATTTTGCATTCTCTTCTTTTGCGTAGGCGTACTCATTTCGCGATGACATCGCAACGGTAATTAACACAACTTTATTTATTAAAAACGATTATCGGAGGATTATAGAATTCGCTTAGAATCTAGAACGTTGCAATTAAGTCACGGAAACTCATTTTTAATTTATTAATCATCGTGGAGAGACTTATAGTCTCATGCAAATGTGTCTGATGAAACGTCTCGCGGCGTGTGATATACATCGTCTCTCGCGCTAGAGCTATGAATAATCATAATTTTACAAGGATAATAATAATAATAATTCGGGCAAAAATGTTCGTCTTAATCACAATTCCTTTCGCAGATCCGGTTTTCGCGGACTTACATAGCGTAATTATCACGATAAAACTGATCTCGAGAAATTTAAATTAGGATGTAATGAAAACATTTTTCTTCGTGAAAGAAATAATTTCTACATTCTAATTACATGGTCAAGCGATCAAGGGAGGTATGTAATCGGATATATAATATCAACCGGTATTCGCGTAAGTAGTTCAGTCGTAACTCCAATTACTCCATTTGTTTTTGTTTTATTGGCAACATATTCTCGTAGATATCTTGTATAAATAGTTTCTAATTCGAGAGATTCGAGATTCGAGACGTGCACATTTTCTTTATAAAAAGAAAAACGAGCGTGCGCGATGCGCGCTTGGTTCGAGCTACAAACAAGCGGACAATAAAGACACGCATCTCGATTGTCGCGTCACAATGACCGACACAATACGGACAACAATTGTATCCATCAATGTCGCTATTCTACACCGCCGCCCTGTAAATTAGTCCTCCAGGATCCCATGACGCATCCTGTGGGAGCAGCTCGCGTGTCATTCCCAGTTACCAATACAATACCATCAAAATCCTGTCACAGGAAACTCGACGAATTTTCCGATTGGTTCCACCGAGAATTTTCATTGGCGTTATTCTTTATTACCGAGGTCCTTACTCGACCTTTCAGACGATCTATCGATCGCGATTAAATTATCTCGCTCGCTGAAACGACGTGTTAATTAAAATGTGAAACTTATTCGTTATTTAAAAATGATTATTTGTTATTTATTTTTTGCTATTTGTCACGTCATTTTGTTGGAAACTTAATTTTGTTGAATATTAATGCCATTGACGCCATCTTGTGTCAACAACCAGTTTATTTGCACGCTATTGATCACCCCTGAAGGAGAATCAGTAATTAATGGTCATTATCATGGTCATTTCAAGTTCTTCAGTACAGAAACGGAAAAGATAATGGACGAATGGACATGGCCACCACGATTGGCTCACGATTGGCACCTGAATGCATGTCTATTAGCACTTTCAATAACGTTTCATTGTGTACAATCTTGGCCCATACCACGCCGTTCCATAGCGTTCTAGAAATTGTCTCGTATCCCGATACTACTCTCACTGCCGGAGAATCCGACCTACGTAATCCTGACTGAGACTAATCTGACCTCAATGGCATGACGCGGTGCGAATTTCAAGTGTAAATGCTCCACTTAGCAGCCAATGCGTTTGCGATCTCGCACGTTTCTTTTGTGCCGACTGATGCGTGTCTCGCGATAATACGGATTTTAAATCTTTTGGATTTGGATCCCCCGGTTGCTTATTCGGCGACGACGACGTTTCGAGTGTCCGAAGAACTCAAGTCGCATTACGTTCAATTACTTAAACTTGCGATACGAAAGACAGAATGACAGTTGAATAAGTCGTTAAATTAAATTAGATAAAAAAAAAAAACAATTGATACAACAATGGACATATTAATAGTAACAATTAAGCAGCTTTAAGCTCGAGAATCTTTGTTAATGCCTAAACTAAATACGATAATTAAACACAATAAGTGAAACTTATATAATTATGTACTATGTAGGGATGGCAGTAATTATTTCGATACTTTCGATACCTTTTTCGTTTCACCTTTCTTTTCGGCGGCCTTTCTTTGCGCGCCATGTGCCGCATATCCAGCAAAGAAAAAGCGTTCGTTATATAAGAAATACAATACTATATCAAATAGTTGAATCGTAATTGCGTTGACAATAGTATAGTTACGTTACAATTACGATGCCGGTAAGTTGGAGTTTTTCGTAAGAGATAAGAGACATATACGTACCTTGAGAATCTCTTGTGGGTCGCGTAAACGTCGCGTTTCCTACCTTTCCTCATGCATGCGCGCGTGCACGCAACACACAACACAAACGATACTGCTCCTGTTCTTTCAGGTGATGCGCTTACTGCATCTCGGGAACTTCTCTCGTTAGATGTCTCGTTCAGATAGGAGTTACTTTGGTTGCTCCGTAATTCGATATTCAGGCCATACTGCAGGGGCCCCGGCCGTACTACTAGGGGCGCAGGCCCAAAATGCAAGCTCGGGCCTGCGGGCCAAAGGGCGCCCGTTGTATTTGCTCAATTTACAGTTACGTAATTCCATAATGAAGGACCGACGTTTCTTCTTCCTTTTTTTTTTTCTTCTTCGACGATCGATCCTCGACGAGAATGTACAACGTAGCGCCGTTGCGCGCCCAACAATAGGCGCTTCTGGGATTTTGCGCGCGAACAGGCTTTCACAAAGGGGCAAGTCGTAGAGGCGGTGGGGTGACTACCACGGGGGTGTCGTGTTTCGCAGTTGTTTCTATAAACAAGGAATATAAAACAGGCTGCATGGGTCGGTTGCTCCAAGAGTGAGAAACTGCAAAGTTGCCGTGCCGAAAAACACGTTTTTCCGTCACTACTAGTCTCGTCGAATCAAATTAAATTTATCTCGCCAGCGTAGCTCGTAGCGATAGTTTTAGCTATCTTACCTAGGATGTTGGAAAGAAAATTTTAAATGTTTCTTCAAGATTCGGGAAAATACGACAAAATACGACGTACTTGATTTGGTATTCAATGGAATATTCAATGGAATATAGGAATCACACGTAAGAAGAAAGAGAGGGGATAGAGAGAAGAGAGAATAAATGTGAAAAATTAAGCTCGCATCGATATCGATAAAAGATTTTATCAACGATACAAATGAAGATACAAATGTATCACACGCAATTCTTCTCAAATATAATTACCTTCAAATATAATTAAATAGTACCTCTTTATATATTAATATAATTTATGATATATTATATTAATTGAATATTAGTTTATAATTATTTTAATAAAAATGAAGAAAACGTGATTCATTTTTGATGATTTTATTCCGTGATTACTTACTTATGAAATGTTTCATAGCTAATGTTACACGTGTCTCGCATATACGTGGATATCGCCGCGAGTATATGTACGCGTATGTATTTTGTTTTTTCTCTTACATTCTTTACATTCTCTCTATATTTTATACCCTATACATTTTAGGTAACTCACTTGAAAAATGTAAATTTGTTTGTTATGTACGAAACAAAGAAGTATCAAGTCCTAACCTTTTGCACTTTATAAAAAATTTTTTCGAATGCGTACAATCACCACATTCAAATATCAATTTGTGAAAAGGGAATATTGAAACGATTATCAATAAAATAGTTTTGAATGTTCAATATTCCATCACAAATTAAGATATAAGAAATATATATATATATATATATATATATATATATATATATATATAAGAGATATACGCAAGTGATGCAAAACTAATATAAAATGGATTAATTTTTCACTTCACTCTGAAAATAGCAGCCTAAAATAGCAGTTTCTGATTACGAAAATTTTTGAAATCACCGAGTCCGATTATTCATGTTTGCGGCACGTGCAGATTCGAAAATGCATGTCGCAATAAGGAAAATAATAAATATTTTTATCAATTTTGCTCGTTAGATGATTAAATATTGATGCGACTTTGAACAAATTTCTACATTATTTAACTATGATATTGTATGGTATAATTAGGTGAAGAGGAACATATATATATATATATATATATATATATACGATGAGTTAGGTGTAGTTAGTAGCGTAGATAGTTTGTTTTATATCTATTGTTGCCCTTCTCTCTTATTTTATTCGCTCAAGCTCGACCCGTTTAACTACGATGCTTTGTATGCGCGGAACCTAAAATAACACCTACTGCTTGTCGAATCTCCGTCAAGAGTCGTTCCTAATTTCTCGAATGATTGCATTCTCTCTTTTCCTTTTGAGAACTGCAACGGGAAAGCTGTCGGCTGGTTGTTCCAAGTTTTGATCACATTGATTCGTTCACGTTTGTTTAAATTTACTTTACTTTCTGTCTATATTATCTTTTAACTTATGAGATTTTAAATCATAGTCTTAAAGAGCAGATCTTTTAATTCTATATTACTTCTTATATTGTATCTTATGTAGTTAGAATCAGTGATCTCTGAGAAAGTATATAAAAAGTTATGAAGGCCATGTATAGGCACAAATTTAAATAAAGATAAGAAAATTCGATAAACTTTGATATTAGTAAAATATGTGAAAAATTCCAAATGTTATAATATTTATATATGTAATTATTTATTAATTCATATTAATGTGTATGGGTAATTAAAATTAAAAAAGATTTTCAACAAACAAATAAAAAATTACATGATATGCAAAAAATTGAAATAACTAATAAAAACATTACTTTCTATTTTTATATATTAGGGAGAAAAATGGCAATGTAAATATCTTTGAAATGAAATTTCTATACATCTTTTAATACTGTAACGAGTTTGAAATTGATAAATTTCACAATTTTCCCGTATGACGCATGCGTTTCGTCCATGAAATGTATGTATGAAAACAACGATGAAGCTATGTGTAGTTGTAGTTTGTATAGATACTTGATGCACAGCCTGAGGTGTGTATATGGTAAACAAGTCCCATCGTTGTTATTTTAGATTATCCGCAAAGGGAGTTTTATATTCCGAAAGTACGACAACACATTAGGCACGAGGAACTAGATAGACTGTTTATTTTATTAGTGGTGGATAATAGTCAGATGTTCCAACCGAAATTTTAAATTATTTAAATTTTGCAGAAATCTCACACATACATACGCGCCTGCGCAAAATCTTAACAATTTCTTTACTGCATATTACTAACTTATAAAAATCTAAGTTACTAATAAATTTTTATCTTTTGAGTATCATCTTACGCGTAATTCTTTTACTTTGTTGCCAAAACTCTCGTTAGGTTAGAAATTCTACGTATCTTTTATCGATATGATTTTATTTAGAAAGTCAAATAATTCTGTTTTTGTCTTGTCATTCAACTTCATACTATTTACAATTTAAAAATTTCACATTACTGCTCTATATATAAATATAAAAATTTATATAAAAAAAAATTTATGAAGTTGCGATACATAAATGTGCAATAAAACGATAAAATATAGCATAATCCAATGTGATAGGTTTCTGTATTTCTCTCTCTCTCTCCTTCTCCCTCTCCCCCTCTCCCTCTCTCTCTCTCTCCCCCCCCCCTTCCTCTCCCCCGTCTTCTCTCGCGCGCGCGTGTGCGGACGTGTACTTAACATTTCGATTTGATAAATCTTAACTAAATTAGATCACACTAAAACTAACATTATGACAAGGTATCAAATAATATTCTACTAATTATGCAATAGTCATTTTTCAACGCTAACAAGTTTTGCTTCAGCTTGCGACACTTTATTGAATATTCGTGCACGTACATGATAACATTATCCAATTTGTGAAAGTATGTTTGTATGAAAAGTATATTTGTCATGAAATATACGTATTAACATAGTAATGTAGAAATATCAATCTTATCAAGAAAGTGTGTGCATATAACGTGCATATAATCCTATATTTTGAATGATTAGTTTTAATATAGGAGAAGACACATTTATTCTTTTTAATATCGTCAGAAACCGTGAAAAAGTTAACTCACTCTCTCGTGATAGATGTTAAAATTTTGATCCAGCAGCGCGAAAAGATACCGTCGGGATCGAGAATGTCTCAGATCCGTTAATAACAACGATCAGCAAGTTCTCCTGTAGACTGCAGGATTGCGTCGCATCCTGGGATAATGGCGGGTCACCATGACTAAAAGGGCTAATCATGACAAATGCAGCCGTTACTGCCTCTTCAAGGGTCCGAGAAATTTTCAAGGGAGTTCTCTCACAGAGAATGCTCGTATGCTCGTTCACAGCTTTGCTTTTAATCTAAAAAGATCCGTCACGTTTGTACGCGCGAAACGCACCAAGTTGTCAAGCCGCGGCATTCATCACATTCGATGTATCGTATTTGTTCGTAAAAGCAATAAGTTTTATTTATCTATAATTATACTACATTAAACAATCACTCGCTATACAATTATTGTTTGCTTATTCTATTTAAAAGTCATAGAGGATTGGTCGAGTGATTCGAGTGATTCGATTTTTTTCTTGATTTCTCAAATTTGAAATAAAATCGTATGTTTTACAAAGATTCATTCAAGAATGAGTATCGATTGAATTCCTAACTTTTGATTCCTAACATTATATGTCGTATCAAGTACATGCAAACAAAGTAAGGTAAAACACGCGCGCGCACACACACACACACACACACACACACACACACACACACACACATGTGATGTAATATAGGCGCTAATCTAGCACAAGTTTATTTTAAATATCTTAAGAGCATGTATTATTCAAAGCATGTTCAAAGAAAGGTCATTGATTAAATATTTTGCTTCAATTGTAAATAAGTTTTTGCTTAATAAAAGCACGCGCACAAATATTTGTTTGAAAAGACCTTGAAGTATAAATATACTTCATTAAATAATTAAAAAAATAATAAATGATGTTGATCGTTAATATAGAACGAGAAACAAATTTATTTCTTTTACAAGAGATTATTAAGTGACTTTATAACTTGATGTGACGTCAAGGTTACTATCTATTTTTTGATGTTTAAAAGTATAATCATGTTAATATCGAGTAGTTTTAATGATATGCGAGATTGCTTTTTCATCGTCACACGATTGCGACAGAGATAGCAAACTTAACGAAAAGCAATTTGTCAAATAATTTGTTCAACGTCTGTCAGAATAGAAATTTAACGATTCGATAATTACATATTTAGCACGATAGGCCACAGCTGCGTATCGCTGCATTTATATCTGACAGGTTCTGAAAACCCTTCAGCTGACTCTTTTTTTTTTTTTTTCAATGGACGGCCGTTATTTTGTAAATTTGAGAGTAGTCTTTAAATTAATTAATTACTATCATACGCAGAGAATGTGCTTTATTGCGAAAAAGAATATAATTATCCATGACTATTCCATTCATTCGTCTATTTTGTCTAAAATTTCAAATAATGAAAAAGTACTCAGTGAAGTGCTCAGCGCTCATGAGAAAAAAGTTACTTTAATTTAATCAAACGTATATAGACATTACTGGCGGGTGTAAATATAATAATAATAATTTTTTATAATCTTTTATAATTAAAGGTTGTAGGTTTAAATCAAAAGTTATGCGTTATCTTGTTTACGTGTAAAGGAATTTTACATCTTACGTAGTTACTATGTCTATTCTTCAATTACAGAAAACTATTTGACTTTATTTTTATATGTACGCGTAGATATGTGTGTAGGCGCGCGCATCTCTCCCCCCCCCCTCTCCTCCCTGCCCGAACGCACACATGATATATTCGTTATTTGAAACATAATGATTCTCTCTCTCTCTCTTTTTTTTTCCTCAAACAATAAAAGAATAACGTTTTTACGTTAATAGCAACGAAGGTTGAAGGAACAGACTCAAGTCGCGAGGAATCGCGTTTTTTCATCTCATCGAGGGCTTTGCCCTCAACTGTAACTCTATAACGTGGCATATCTGTACATTTGTATCGAGCCGCGGGGTTTCAGGTCGTGGCCTCTTTTGTTGGCCGATGATGTTGTTTCGCTTCGTTATTGGTCGCAAGGTTGCACGACATATATACATGCATACGCTCCACTGTATCAGCATGGATACTGTTCAGAGGGTTACTCGCGGTAACATATGGCCGAATATCGTATTACGAGACGTTTGTCATCATCAGAGTAGTCATTGTTCCTTAGAACTAAGGGTGCTACCGTGCACTAGCAAATCTCGGAAATGTCGGCTAACTTCTTTGTTCGCTCGCTTCTTTTCGGCAGCTTAACCTTTTCTTTAATGGAACCAAACTCCACCAAAATTAGATAGAGATTGCGTCTCTTCAATTAGATCGCGCAAAAATGAAATTATTCCAATTAATTAAGTTGGTATTAGTATACCTACCGTTTCAGCCCAAAATCGTTTATATATTACGTATATTTCTAATTATAATTATGTGTATACTATTATATATAGGTAAATGTATATATTATTATTATATAGGTAAGTAATTTTTTTAAGCATATAGAAATGATAAAAAGTGGAGTTCTTTTAACTAAGTGAGTAAGGAGGACGATAGATGTCTGTACAGTAATTTTGTGAAAGTAAAAAGACGACAAGTAAAAAAATTTTCTTTTATCTACCTGTGCAAGTAACTCAATCCGTGATTTTCCCGCTATCAGTCGCATCATTATTACGCGTAATCGAGCGAACAACCGGATGGAGTATCAGATTTTTTTTTGGAACTTTATTCCATAACGCCTCAGAAGAGGCGATTCAGGTGCACGAACAATCTGACCTTTCCGAGCAGCTGCAGCATCGCGGAGGGATTTTCGCGGAGAATTACGAGTTTTTTTTATCCCGAATATCCCAACCGCATTTAAAGCCCCAATTTCGTAACCCATTCATGTCATAGATTGGACTACTTTCTGGTAATACTCTTGCAAAAGACCTCCTGCGGATCTGCCCAGCCTCGCATGGAAACCTATCCTTTTTCCTTAGAATTATTGTGAACTTTTGGAAATGGTTACACGTCTGATATATGAGATGGGTAAATTTTCACTTTGATTGCATTTAATCACATCATATTGATAGCAAAAAGGATAAAAGTTAAAAGGATAAAATTTATAGGGTACAGGATACAAGAACCGTTTTTACCTTCAATTAATTCAAATTGCAGTTGAAGGGATTCTTTACTTCTCTCTACTTTCTACTTTTTTTTTAAAAAAGTGATCAGTTAAAACAATTATAAGAGTTGAAATAATATATTAGAGATTAATTCTTGGATGGGCGGGGCAGAAAATCCAAATTTGGTTTCTTCGCGCTGTTTCAGAATATAATTCTCAGTTAAATTTTTGTATTGTATATATAAAAATATTTTTATTTTAATATATATTTTGCAAGAATTTTTATCAAGTGTTTTCTCGCTTTTGACGTCATAATTCAGGATTGCAGTGAAGCAACAGGAGCTTCAAGGTTCAAATTTTTCTATATTAAGATATTGTGTGTGTGTGTGTGTGTGTGTGTGTGTGTGTGTGTGTGTGTGTGTGTGTGTGTGTAAAAGTTTTGTGCAAATTGTTTCTTTAAGCGAATCTCTTTTACTTGTTTTTATCTTTATCTTCATCTTTATCTTCAACTTGTTTTAACTATATCATACATTATGAGAGATAAATAACAACGATTACAAACCATTTTGATCTTAACTCACGGTTGTCAATTTATATCCTCCATCTTTATTTGATGGAAAAATCTCTGTACTTTATTCCTTTATAGCAGTAGCGATACTCACCACGTTTGGTTGTAGAACTGCGGGATACAGAAATGAATTCGCACGGTCGTTAAACCGTCGAGCGATTCGCTTTATTATAAGCTCCATATTTTCCTGGCAATAAATTTCTCGAGGAGGAAGAAGGGGTGCTATTTAAACGTGTGTCGCACGAAGGGCGGTTGCGCGAGTTACGACGACGGTAGCGAGAAAGTTGATGATTCGAAATCGTAAATATATAAAGATCTGATATATTTATGGCAATATGAGTAAAAAATACGTGATTATAGCTTCTTGCAAGAGCAATTTGCAAAAATCATTTTCGATAACGATCAATAAATCAATAAATGAATAATATGAATAAATCTGAGTTATTAAATAAAATATTAAATTTATAAAAAGATAGAAGCAAATCGTATATCGAATTTTCTTAATTATAAACTTTTGTCAAATGCATTTTTGACTCATTCTTGTTAGAATTTGATTTTGGATTTTAATTTAATTTTACGATTTTAATTTTACGAATGATAATGTTAATCATTCTATACACATACACATATATGTATCTCGAGCGGTTCATACGAAGTGCGCGTTGCATCATCGTTCACTTTTTTCTTTTCTCTATTGTTTTGAAAATTTATTTTCTCTATTGTTCTAAAAATTCTGCATTTCAGAATAAAGAATAAAGAAGATTTATCAATGTAAAATTTAATTATTTCTAAATATCCATTGATTTTTTTCACATATATTTTTTACATATTTTTGTAAATCAAATCCTTATCCTCTGAATTTTTCTTGTTCTGGTAGAAGGGTTAAAAACCGATTGAAACTTAAGATCAATTTCGGACAAGCCATCGATACGATTGATGCGGCCCATGGGAGCAACTGAAAAATCCCCTTGTTAATATTAGATTTTGAACAGACAATTTCTGCGACAGTATAGAAGAATTCTTTCGATCAACTGAATACTTAAGATTTGAAGAATGGCTCTTGCAATTTTGAGTCCGTGGCACATCTCAGAAAAGAGGCGTGATCGATACATCACTTTCGATCATTGCCAATCTCCAGTCGATCCTTCAAAATAACAGTTTGCATCGTTCTCACAGAACAATTCGGCAACAATATGTACGGTTCGGTAAATTGACTAAAATTTTAATCTATGAATACCGGTTTTTGAGAAAAGTTGAAGGCGATCCCGACGTTTAATTCTCTGAGAATTTCAAACGAGAATTTGAAAAACGAGATATCATATTTGTATTAGCAACAATGACAAATCGTAATATCATGTTTGAGACATAATGTTAAATTATGAAATAGAGATCAAAGATTTCATATTTTTTAGTGCCTGACACTTTTAAAATGATTGGTATAAAAATTTAATTCAAGAATATCAAATTAATTAACTGGGAAGATTATTACGTATTATCGTCAGAATGTGAAATTAATAAAGCCCTTAATATTTTATTAACGACATTTTATTAGCATTACAAATTGATCTGTGATCTACGGGAAAGATAATAAAAAAAATTAATTTTGATTGTCGGATTATACATAAAATTTTGCATAAAATTGTTATGTATAATCACATGCTATCTGTATATTTTAATATAGATTAAAATTTGTTGATTGTTCGTTTACAACATGAAAAGCACAATGTTGAAATGGAATCTGTTTCTTGTGTACTCTATCTATTTTCTCGCCTAGAAAGGATATATTAGATGAACCGATCCAACCGATGCTAGAGTCATCGATCATCACGACGTTGTTCTATATGACAGTGGCCTGACCGTTGTTTTGGCATCAACGCTGTAGGCAAGTTCCGGAAGTGAATAAACACCCGCGAGAACGGAGATATAACCGGTTCTGTTTTTGAAGGATGTCCCACAGGATGCTCTATTATACTAGCTAAGCATCTAAACGACTAGTTGTGCACCTCTTGGTTCACTACGCGAAGGTATCCCTCGATTGATGGATCAGCGATCGTTATCTTTCCTTCTTCCTTCTTTCCTTCTCTTTCTTTCTCCGGCGATATTGCGATGTTGATCCGTATCAAAATATGGAACTTAGGGAACGTAGATTCTAAGATAAAACGATCCGTCCTTCAACCCCTTAAGTTACCTACCGAACCTGTTTTCGGTGTCACATAAGGCTTATCATCGTATATCCATTCGCGAATGCAATTCAAGATGCAATTCAAGATGGAAATACAAAATAGTCTGTGCAAATTATCATTTTTTTTATTCTTTGATTTTTAACATTAAACAACTTTGTAGACAAAAATACTTATATTACTTTCATAAAAAAATGCAAAATTCTATGCTCGAAAAATATGATTATAATTTTGTAATTACAATACAATCTTTTTCGAAGATTGCAAAGTAATGAAATAAAAAAATGCAAGGTAAGAGTTGTCGTTACGCGCATATCAGGTATGCCTGGCATTTAATTTTTGTTGGTAACAGAAACCTATCTTTTCATCTTTGCTCCTTTCGCTTTCTGCTCTTTCATCGTGACGGGAATAACACATTATGTACTCGTGTTTGTTGGATAAAAGTAACCCGGCGTGAGATCGAGTCGTGCGTGTGTGTGTGTGTGTGTGTGTGTACGCGCGCGCGCGCGCGCGTGTGTGCGTGGCAGCGAGAGAAAAGAGAGGAAAAAGAAAAATGAAGAAGAAAGGGTGACCATGAATTCTAAGAGGCTGACTCAGGCTGTGATTAAGTTATAGTTAGAGGTAGCAGGTACCACCATACGTTCGACAGGTGGATTGTATCGGCAGGTTGCACAATGATCGGCGCCTTTACAAATCAAAACAATTACTGTCTTCGGTAGTTCGGACGCAATGTGATGATCCGTAGTGAATACGAATGTGATGATGAGTCTCGCCTATTAATTATCCATTGGCACACAGTGAAATTTCTTTACAATGCGGGTTACGCTCCTGACTGTTTCAGAAACCGTCAAGTGCCTTCGGTTCGCCTTCATCATGACTCGGCTCTTAATAAAATAACGCATTTTTGAAACTTTTATCTGTATGTATGTATGTATGTGCCCTTGAAAATATTTGTATTCATTGCAACATTGACTGTTAAGAAGCATAGCATCTTTTATAACGGAGAAAAATTTTTCTTCTAAATTCTATTTTTATTTAATTAATATCTAGCGTATAATTTTGCCCGAGATAATAATAATAATTTTAATTCTAAATTAGATGTGTGTAACAGAATTCCCAAGTGAATACCCAAGTCGAATGCCGAATGTTAATCTGTCTTGAATCCTACGAGGGATAAAATAAACTTTTACTGTTTTTGTTCAAACTATGTGAACAATACAAAATACAAATAATATATTGCTGGATCGGTATTTATACTCAGTTCTTACATTTAAAATTATGTCAAGTATATATTTAAAAATCTCATAAACAAATCACACAGTGGTATTAGCATTTTAAGACATTATTTAAGACGATCTTGAAATAAAACCTGGCTACAACTATAGACCTTAATCAAGTGTCACGAAACGATGCTGATGATGCTATATTTACAGAATTTTCAATACTAATGAACGTTTAAAACATGAAATATGTATAATTTGTCGTTGTTTTTCACTTTTACTCTGTTATCCTTTATATTAATACAAAATGTAGAAGAAAGGTCAAATAAACAAGTAAATTGGTAGGATAGATAAATAAAATGTCTAATTAACTAATAAGCCACATTTCAATGGATCGGACGTATGAACATATTAATTAAAATACTTGAAATAATTTAATCATTAAAGTTGAAGTCAAGAATGAAAAATGGGGAACCGATGCCAATTCTTCGTTCACCGGCAGGAAAGAGTAGAGTCAATGTAATGAAACTTTTATATTAATCCTTGTATCTCTCTCTCGCTCTCTCTCTCTCTCTCTCTCTCTCTCTCTCTCTCTCTCTCTCTCTCTATATCGAGTAGATAAACTACAGGAAAGAATAAGTAAAAAAATAAGTAATAACGAATAAAATATTCATTAATATTTACTAATTTAATTATTAATTTAACTAATATATATTTTATTAACACATAAATTAAGACACAATTTAATTTAATTGAGTCGTCTGTACAACTCGGTTCACTTGATCCTACGTCAAATTATTATACGTATATAGACACATACTTACGTCCATTTTATAGACCCAAATCACATATTATCTCGATTGAAACAATGAATATAAGACAAATAATTTTCAATTCAACAAAAATATGTGAATAATACATCCGATATCCGAATAATACTGTTTTTTTTTTATTCGAGAATCAAAATTCTCAAACTGACTTGACCAAGTACCACGTTCTTGCGTACTTGTTCCATGTTGTGCGTTATATCGCGTTCTACCTGTGGAACGGCTCTGGTCCTGTCAGATTGGTCCGTTTCACGGTTAACTCGATGAAATATGACAACCTTTAGTCGCGGACGGCTAATAGGTGTCCAAGTCGCCAAACAAATAGCCTCGCGCGAGACGTCCGGCACGAGAGAATGTACAAGTTTAGAAGAGAAAAGGTGGAATATGAAGAACTAAGCGACGATGGAGAAGGTGATATACGCGATATACACGATAATCGATCGTCATTAGCACCCCGCAGTCGCGTATTCGTGCATAGTCGGCAGAGTTAAGACGAGTCCCGAGGTCGGACGTTGACGACGGAGGTCAACGTCGCTTTCCCGTGTCAAGGAAACATTAATATCGGACATGCTGCTGACAAAATGGGAGAACCGAGAGGCTGGCCACCCGCGAGCGTGGATAACATAGAAATTAATGACAAGCTCTTCTAGCTGTGGACGACACAAGGAGATTAGAGGTCCCTTTATTAGAACTCTTTACATCATTTCATTGTACTATAGCGCTGTCATTTGACTCTCTGATCAATGATTTGATGTTTTATCTTGTCTTTTTTTTTTTTTTTTTTTTTTTTTTTTTTTTTTTTTTTACTTTAAATCGAGATTCGTCTAAAGCTCAAAGAGAGATAAATTTAGAGAATTTTGTGAATAGATATAAAAAAGTAAAGTTTCACTTTTCGAGAATGAACAAGGAAGTGTAAAAATTAAAACGAAGAACGGACATGCGTGTCAGGATAATAACGCAATGCCACTTTTTCGGGATTGCGCACACGCAGACGTATTTGGTTGGCCAACCAACATGGCAGCGTTTCCTGTACGTTTCTATTCAATTTCTTAACGCAAAATGGCTTCCGTGTCGAGTTGACGTGCAATTATCGAGAGAAAAAGGGGAACGAGATAATTCGAGGTTGTCGGTCTGTCTGTCAGAGAAACGGAAAAGGGTTATACTCTCTTGTGTTTTTCCCGTCTGGTATCCGCGCTAAAACAAATAAAGGAACCGTTAAGCATCATCGTTTGTCGACTGCCAAAATGGTAGTCATTTTGTAGGAGAGTGAAGGAGAGAAGGAAAAGGAGAGAGAAAAAAATTTCTTTGATAAATACTTGAAGAGTGTAAAGAGTATAAAGATCTTTTTTAATTTAAGCGGTTTAATTAATGTGATTCAATTGTTTACGCCCGCAAAGAATGTAAGAAATTGACGAATCGCGTATTGTAAGACGTTATTGTGAATGCGAGTGTATGTGTTCAATATTTGTTTGTGCTTGTATCGCAAAAATTGATTTTATAAACGGTAAGTTTCCCTTTTTAGTCATCGAAAAAGAGACAAAGGAAAAAAGGGGTGAGACAAAGGTGAGAGTTACCTTGCTTTGGATCTTAATCCTTAAACGGTAAACGGATTCTTGTGAATTTCTCTCCATTTAAATTATTACGTATAACCCGACAACCCTTCACGTCGCGTCGAGGGATAGTGTCGTTCCGACTCACGTGTAGAAACAAACGTTAAATGCGGTCAGGGAACCGGAAGTAATGCGAGTTAGACCCTGTTATGCTTTTCGTGCCAGCGTCGTAAAGTAAAACGTCGACAATATGAGCAATGCGCCGGATAATGCTTCTACGTTACCAACTATAACGCTCATAAAATATTTTTTTTCTTTTTGAATTAACATGGAATCGCAATCTGTTTTGCACTCTCCCCTAGGTTTTCTTCTGCGGCAAATCTCTTCCTTCATCACCTGTGGATAAATTCCCACTCTGTTGAAAGCGAGTGATAAAACTATATATTTAACTCATAAAATTTTATGACGTGACAAATATTTTTATTTGCTTTGCTTTCGTTTTCCTCGGTGCGATGCAACATTACATACATGTATTCCTCGTCCAGTTAGATAAAAAAGTGATACTTTGACGTGAAAAGTGATCAGACTCTGAAATTGACATAATTTGCATTATATTTCACAAATGGAACGGAAATGAATACTTTGAGTGATTAGATTAAATATGTTGTATCATTAACAAATAGATATATCGTTTGTGCGCGCGCGCGTGTGTGTGTGTGTGTGTGTGTGTGTGTGTGTGTGTAAAATTCATGTAAAAAATCCAAATGTTATCGACAATAAGTGGATTTAAGAAACCACCAAGTCTATAAGTTGAGACAATATGAAGCTCGGGCATCCCTCGAACGGGAAGATAAGGCATAAAGTACAGAAGGGAGAGAATTCGTTTCGAGTGGCGAAAGCCATGTGCGCCATGCACGGGCACTCGATTTCGGGATGCGGTCGCACGTGCACGCGCGAGCACAGAAGCGAAACCCAAAACGACGTGTGTGCTCTATCGGCGTGTTATCTCCCCGTAGCGTTGCGGTTCAAGAGTGTAATCTTGGCCGACAATGAGGACAGATTGCAAGCACGACGGGGGAACGCTCGTAGATATCTCTCTGTATCGCGGATTATGAGGATGTAACGGTGCAAGTTTTCGCCTCTTCTCTTTCTCAATTTTTCTTGCTTCCTCGTGCTCTCTCTCCTTTTTTTTTTGCATTGGCCAATGTATTTGTAAATTGAATGCCGTCTATGCTCTTATTGTAATCGCACTTTTTTTTATTGAGCGCAGTTTCAAGATATATCGAGTCTCTCGAAAGTACACCAAGCTTGATCACCGAAGAAACGTATTTTGCAAACGTGCATTACATACATGAATAATAAATAAAACAAAATAATAATTTCAAGCAATTGATTTGATATAAATTTCAATTTTGATACTAAAATTCAGTTATGTCTTGTATCTCGTCTATATAGTATATTGTTTTAATATCATTACAAAAAACAAAATGGAAATTATTTTTATATGTATGCATAACGTTACAATCTGAACTTGGGTACATGTGCTAACATTGTGACTATTAAAGATGAAAGTTTGGAGTTATTTTTTCCTGTTAAAAAAATTTAAAATCAACCTACATTTCATATCATCCGGTATATTTATTTGAATTTAATAATATATCACAACATTTTTATTTGACACAACATATGTACATGCATGCGTCGGAAGAGGGAATATTTATTTTAAACTATCGCAATGTCATTCTTTTACGAATAATGATTTTAGTTTGTTGTGAGCATTTTACTATTACTATACATTCATGAAATGACATATTATTTGGACACTTTTATTTTTCTTCAAATTTTGATATATTTAATCGAAACTATTTTGCTCATATTACACAATATCGATAACAATGTTTATAATAATATGAATTGTTAATAATTTATTCATTAATCATTAATAAATATTAAAGCGGAGACACCAGAATTATATACAAAAAAAAAAATTAGAATTATATAAAACTATTCATAACAAAATATATGCGATATAAAATTAATTTAATCATCAATAAAATTTTTAATCATACGATAATCATTATTTAATTAATACAACAATTTTAAGTATATACATTTTAAATCTTAAATAGTTTGTCAAATAATATATGTAAACTAAAATAAAAACTTTTACCTCCAATTTAACGATTATAAATTTTTAGTGGGAATCTTTAAAATAATCCCAAACATATCTATAAAATTAATTTCTTATAGTTCTCGTAAGAAAATATTATTATGTCATTAATCTCCATTATTAGCCGTAAATCACCATTTCCATTATAGTCTGGGGGTATTTTGTGTCCCACAGGACTTGAGCTCTCAGTTGCGACGATCGGGTCTTCAGATAAGGTTTGAAAATTGCAGGTATAACCTGAAGTAACATCATATAATAGTAACACTAGTAGCACGGGAACCTATTTTTTACCATTCAATGCTCCTTTTGTACCGTGTTTTTGCTCTTTTCTTTTCTCCTTTTCGCGCTCTTCGCGATATTCAAGCGCGATAGCGCAACAGATATCTTTCTTATCGCACATTTTCGCTGTTTGAATAACAAGTAATATCTGATCAAGCTTGTTGTTTTAAACAAGCGTAATACAACAGCATTACAAACAGAGAAAATTGTTATTTTCACGATGAAATCACATGCATTCAGAGTAATTATTATTATCGAGTTATGGTCTCCCGTTATGAAGAAGTGTACTTAAGATGTTGAGTAATCTCGCCGATTATAATAAAATATATGCAATATATTACTTTATATGATTTTGTACAGATACGTTACGTTCTCATTATAACTGATTACCACGCGCGTGCAATTCAATGCTATGACATATGTGATTGGACACGACTTTTAAACAAAATGTAGCATCCCCATTAGAAAAAGGTGATGAAAAAAGTGTCGTTTAAATCCGACTATTGCAGCGAATCAGTCAGAAATGGGTATCAGTGAAGTGAAAAGAAACGTTTAAAAATATACGCCATATATTGCTATTGGGTAACATCTCGATATTATCGAGGCATAATATTAATATATTAATTAATATATTAAAATGTTTGTATGGGTGCACATATATACGTATCCTTATACTTTCTCTCTGTGACATCTCTACTTCGCGTTCTTTTCTTCTCTTATGCTTTGCAAAGCTTTCGTATGGACGATAATGCCCCTCATAAGTCAAAATGATGTACAACCCGTTCGTGCATAAGCACCTATAGGCACCTCCGATGGTCGAGAATCCATATAGATGTGCATAATGTGTACTAATATGTATATATATATATACATATACATATGTGTGTGTGTATATATATATATATATATATATATATATGCCTACTTTGCAATGTTGACATGAGACATACGATATTATACAACACAACACGCAATAACGGACATCGTAAATCGGTTCAGTTTTATCATAAATTACGTCACTTTGGCACATTTTTTTTTTCAATAATGACGTTATGCAGTATGCTCTTTATTATAAACATTTTTTTGCTTCTTTTCTATTGAAAGAGAATTAAATATCGCCCCACACACACACACACACACACACACACACACACACACACACACACACACACACTTGCGCGCATACATATTCCGCGTGAAGTAAATTGCATCTAACTTTTAAATCTTAAATGTTCTAATTTCTTCCTTTCTTATAAATAGCGCGCGCGCGCGCATATTATATATTTTCCCTCTGTTACATCTTTGAGATACATACATTATATTTATAAACGAAAAGAGAAAAAAAGTTTTAACTACTTTTGATATTAAAATTTTTCTAGTTATGATAATCGACGCAAGAGCTAGCAATTCACTATTTGTAACTTTGAGGATTCTTGACGTACATCAATTTGCATGGTATACTTGTTCGAGTCTGGAATGAAAGAAAAGGTCGGCTTTTAATAAGGAACGGGGATGTCGTGTACCATCGGGGTCTGCTGACAATGAACGCATAACTAGATCTGGAGCAGAGCGAAAGGGTTGGGCCGCGCGTTATGGTCAGGGGTTGGCGAAAACGAAGTCGAGGTACGCCGTCTCGTAAATCATCGGTTAACGCACTGTTTAGGCGGGGCGGTTTCACGGTGGGTACAGTCTATGCATAGGTTTTCTACACTAAATAATTCCACCATTCGTAATAGGGTGCCTAAAGGAGACACATCCCCGTTTTCGAGCACCCCACTTCTATGTACGAAATAACAATTTGATGTCTATATGACACCGTTTCGCCGCATATGTTAACTCTTATCGGTGGTTAAATTTAAAGAAGAAATTAATTTATAATTCGGAAAAGACAAGACTGTGATATAGAGCAAAGAAGTGAGCGTCGAACCATCCATACCAATTGGCACACAGATTATTATTAATTTCACAATTAACTAGATTGCTTAAAAATTTTTTTGAATAATCAATTTTAAATATTCTTTTATCGACATTACGTGTAATTGTATGTTTAAAAGAATACTCGAAAGATTTCTCGCCAAAATATAAAGCGCAAGCTTTTATTCTTCTCTGTCTACCGAGAGAAGGCGGAGCAAGATAAGATTGAGATGATTCACATGTTACTGCCATTTTGCTCGAAACAGGTTCCTCTCGAGCCGATCAGGTTTGCAAGCAATCACGTCGATTCACGCAAGGCTATCACGAGGCTCGTAATGCTATTACATATACGTACAATGATTCCTTATTAGATTGTAGTTATAAAGTGACAATTAAGCGTTGTATTTCTTTCGCGATAATATTTATAGCTTTTTAGTCTGCTTGATAGATTATTTACGTACGTAATTATTTATAATCGCGCATTAAATGTAACTATATAATGCAATATTAGACATTTTATTTCTTTAAGCTAAGCTATAAAAACAAAACTACTGCTTAAAAGCACTTGCTTGATCGCTTCTTAAAATTTTCCTGCACCTCTCTCTCGGCATGGAATATTTGAGCTTACTATTTTAATCGAACGCATACATCTCGAGCAACATGGGCGCTAATAAATGTCACAGACAGAGATTTCTCTCTCTTACCTCTTTATTTCACGTTGTTCTATTATGTTTTTTTAATTCTATTTTCGTGCATCATTTATTTATCGATGTTACATATGATATCGCGAGCGCAAGGCGCCAACGCCTTGGAAATCTGACCGCGTGCCAACGGGTGAGTGGGGCCCAATATCATTAACACCTCGCAGGTTTCAACATAGCATTCGTCTTGCTTTTCGAGTCGACACGGCGCGGTGGCTCGCGCGCGGAAGCGCCCGCGCCCGCGCACATAATCCGACGGCCGCGTTTTAAGCGGGTTGCAAGCGGATGCGACATATTTATGGCTTGTTTTTAAATATTAAATGATACAAAGGCGCCGCGCGCGCACGCGCACACACACTCGCACACGCACACGCAGTACACATACGCGCGCGCGCGCAGAGAAAGCTGAGACTGGTCAACCGGGGGAGGGGGGGGAGGGGGCGTTGCGTCCCACCTGCCCACTGGCACTCGGATGGAGATGTCAGTAAAGGGAAAAGAGAGGCTGGATTGGCTCGGTTCGGATGGCGTGCCGAATTCTCAACTCGGATTTATGGAGAATATACTTTTCTCGTCCGTTCTCACACAGCCGTTAATTCTGTAACTGACATCTACATTTATATCGACAGAATGAATTGCGCTGAATTATTCTGAATTATTCTGACAGGTCCCGGCCTTTTCCTTTTTTCTCTCTATGATACTCTCTCTCTCTCTCTCTCTCTCTCGCTTATTTATCACTCGCCAGTTTCTCGGTACACGCGTACACGTAATCGAACACATCGGACACATCGGGCACGTTACGACGTTACATTTCGACACTTTTTTACTCGCGATCCCTTATCGCGATCCTTTACTGTAATTTGCGCACTTGTATCGCATTATTACTATTACGTTTTACTCGATGAAGCCGCTACATCTCGGCGGCTTGTTGCAACACGATAAAGAAACTGGTGAACGAGCGCTCCTTCATCACGAAGCAAGACGACGCACCGGCAAGGCGAGATGCGAGCTCAGAGAGCTCGCTCTCCATTTAAAAATTTAATTTTTTTGCCCCCTCGGCGCGGAGAGAGAAAAGAGCGGCGCTAGCCTCTCCACCTCGGAGCGACGATACTATCGACAGCGTGAGCGCGGGCAAAGGAGGAACGCGCGACCGGCGCGACCGGCGAGTCCACCTCGTTCCAGCAAACGCTGCTGTCGGAGATGAGCCATCATTACTCACCCGCGCGCACACGGGGTCAGCGCAGGTGAGTCCGCTCCCACAGCCAGGGCAGCGTGGATTACCGCCTCTATGTGGCACGAATGTCAGACAGATACGCCCTTACGGCCGGCAGAAGCGTAATGATAGTCCGGCAACATCAGAGTCGTCGACGTCTATGCTCCTCGTCGCACCTGCACCCGCGCGCTCACCTAACCTTCGTCGAGCCTCGCTACTAGTACTTACCTACGTACTTATCATTTACATATACACGCAATAGCAAACTGTAATGCAACTGTAGGCGCGCGCGCCCGCGTACACACACACACACACACACACACACTACGCGTGTTCGTTAGCAACATCGTCAGGCTTATAGACCGTGTATAAGCGACACTTTGCTTTTCCGCTTGCTTTTCAAATCGATCCACCTTTACGTTTTCTATCAGCGAAAAATTCGCATGTGCGGCTTGCGTGCTACTTAAAGATTGACAGACGGAAAGAAGGATATAATAAAGGAGGACGTTGTTCCGTGATGTGAGAAACGTGCTGATAACATTGCATATAACAATGCATTCTTATTCCATAGAAAGAGATATTTCACTCTCTTTCTAGAGTGAGATTTTATGCGATGTGGGATTTAATACGATATATATATATATATATATGCGTTGTATACGATAATACGGACACACACATTTTTTTAAAACGCTAAAACTAAAAAGCAAGCTTGCAAAAATTCCTTCCACTAGGCTCGTGCAGAAAATTAATGTGGCAATTTGTAAAAATGTGCTATGCAAGAGCTAGTAAAAGACCGAGACAGATCTCATTTGACCGTGCGTGCGCCTGCAGATATACTATATATATATATATATATATATATATAACGATTGATAGAATTGAATAGTTGTCTACATGTCGGAGGAATAAATGCCAATATCTATCGTCTACGCGGTATTGACAACGTAAGAACACATGACACATTTCCTCGCTACCTATCGATTCCGCGCGGCCCAAGAATATCAACGGCGCAGAATTATTCGTAAGCTTACATTCGGTTTACGACCGGTTGTCGTAAGCAGAGCTTCTTGCATGTTGTAGCGCGGCGAATCCCCGTCCGTATCATCCGATCGATACGTCTCGCATGAAAAGTTCACGGGCGACACGAGAATAGTCTAATGAGGTCTATACTTTTTACCTTTGTTGTAACACACAAGGAAACTGTCGTTCGGGGAGAGTACTAGAGGGATTATCGCATAACGATGCAATCGCCATCGCTTATCGTCCGTCAAACTACGTGAACGTAAACGTCGAGCGTACTTAGTTCTCGTTATTTTTTAATAACGCCGACTAACTGAAACTTGCCGACAAGGTACTTGCGAATAATTGTTGAATTTCACTCGTGATGTGTGTGTGTGTGTGTGTGTGTGTGTGTGTGTGTGTGTGTGTGTGTGTGTGTGTGCGCGCGTGTGTCGTTTGTTATATGGCATGTAAGCATTTCTTCGCGAGAAAGGTAAAGAGAGATGTAATACTAATATTTAGAGATGTATACTATATATTTAGACAAGTATTAGCAACGTTTGTCGATCGATCGTTAACTTGTCTTAGAGTTATATAACGAAAAGTAATTTTTTGTGCCGATTTTGTGTCCGAAGAAATCTATCGAAAGAATAAAAAAGATTAAAGATTAAAATTTAGAAAATGTATGTATGTATGAGCAATTGCAGATATAGGCATATGTAGTCTACAATTTTAAAAGGAAAGAATAATAAGAATAAAATACATAACATTTCGCGAGATAAAAGACCACGACGATGCGTATGGTCTGTCTCGAAAGATGTATAATGCGAAAGTTTTATCATAACGGTAGCACGACACGAGGCAAAATGCTTGCGATATCGATCACGTAAGTCACGACCCGTAAGTTGCATATATAAAATGTTAAAGACGACGACAGTCCGTCTGTTGCATGCGGATTTCTCGATACTTTCTTTCAAGGAACGTTCGTTATTGTGTTGCACGATATTTGCATGAGGTGATCGTTTAAAAAAGTGAAAATGTAGACAACCCGTAAAAGTCGATCCGTACAAAGTATTGCGGTTTATATAAGTATCGGTTTATATAACGTTTATATATTAATACAAACGATAAAAAACATTATGGGTTATTTGTTTTAAAAAAATATGCTGGTCAAAATTTAATTAGTTATCATTCATTTGACACAGGTGTAAATTTGATACATGTTTGTTATGTAAACTGAATTGCTTTTTGTTGATTTTAACATTTAATTGATTCAAAATGTAAAGTTGTTGGAAACAATTATATAGTACAATGTTGAATTAACTTAAAAATTTTAATGGACCGTTCGTAACATGCGATACACGTTAAATTTAACACAAAATTGTCTCGTGTTTTCTATCCATGTTGGATTTATCAGTAATATATATTATATAATTTATATATATATATATATATATTAATTATAAAAATATGATTAAAAAATTGATTGAAAAATATTGACTGATTAGAAAATGTTTATATACCATCTCTAAACTTGATCAAATGACATTCTAACTTTAATACATTTAACGATAGATCTTAAATTTTATAAATTATTAAAATGCTCATTATTTATAACGTAAAGATAAGCAAAATAGCATTTGACGCGTTTAAAATGGATAGCAAATTTGATTTAACAATTATAAAACATATGCATAACATCAAGTATCTTTTAAATTTTTTTCTTTCTTGTTTCGTTATGTGATTTAAAAACTCACAAGAACTTGAAGGAATCGTAGATCTCAATTCATTTCATTTTTCGATTCCTGGCTTTCTTGACTTTGTCCGTTCTAACAATTGAAATAAATCTTTTCATTGTTACGTCATCTTGGTAATAAAATAAGTTGTATAAGATATATATTGAGAACAATTTCATGTTTCCTTTTCGATCACTGAGCACAATAACGAGACAACAACGAAACAATAAAACAATAAAACAATAATTTCACCACTCGATCGTCAAGTCTTTGTCATTGTCTTGATCGTTACGCTATCGTATCTCTAACGAAACGCCATTCAAAACACGGAGATCGCAAGTTATCCTGACAGTGTCGACAGGGGCCGCCATTCACGGGCTAATTTTCTGAATGCTCACGATGTTATTGTAACTAAGCCCTTATTTGAGAACTTTTGACTTCGCGGATGCCATCTGCTTCTGCCTTTACCGGCCTGTCCCTTTTCGTACATACATTATCCTGGATCTGCGCGTATGTGCAAAGGTCTGTATTCGCGTGTGTGTTTGTCAGTGGCGGGTATGCTTGGACGGATCGATATATCTCAGCACACATCACACACACACACACACACACACACACACGCGCGCGCGCGCGCGCGCGCGCGCGCGCTGATCTTTTCGTCTCTATTTCGTCTCTAAAACGTGATAAAGTCAAAGATAAAGAAGTCATGCATAAAAGAAAATTATTAAATTTTATTATTATTCTGAATACGTGAAACGATAAAGCTGACAATGACATTTAAAATTTGAAATGACCGAGATTTCTGGCGTAATCGCCCTACGTTTTATCTGTGTGAGAATATCGATCACACCGGATCGTTTACACTCATCCATCTTCGTATGAACATTTAAAATAATCTTGTGTGCTGTGTGTGTATGTGTATTTATGTGAATGTGTATTTATGTGATTTAATGTTCCGTAACGTGCCCTTCCGTCATCGATATGGTCGCGCTCCAAGTGCAACGCCTTTCGTTCCCCCTCGAGACGTGAAGACAGGCTAGGATGAGCTAGCAGGCTAGCGCAGAAAAAGAGAAGGGGGGAGAGAGAGAGACATTGTGTTCCAGTTACATATTTATCGTGTAACAAATAGGCGTTTGGTGTTATGATATCACGGGACCACAGCGCCGACTGGTTCGCATAGGCTGCCGCTCCGCGACAGGAGGTAACCACGAACGGGACAGCTGTCGCCTCTTTCTCCCCCCCCCCCCCCCTCTCTCTCTCTCTCTCTCTCATAATTTTCTTCGATTTTTCGCTCGGTTCCTTTTTTTCGAAGCGCAACATTTGCGGTAACACGGTCAGCGATCGAACAACGCTACGAAATAAACAAGTCGATTATTTCTGTTGAAAGAGGAGAATCGATATAGACGATATAGACTTCTGACCTATAGAAATATTAATCGATCTTTTACCCACTCTTTGTTTGGGTTAACCAGCTTTCTATATTTTACACAATCAACTTGACTATTTTAAAGATAGTTTTTTAATTTTGTTACTCTTTATTCTTACTTATTCTTTTTTTTTTTTGCGTATTTCTCCTTTTTATAACTTTTTTTTTATCACACATTTATTTATATGAAAAATATATTTAATTTACATTTCAGAAAAGCATACCTTCTGCACAGAAAGAACGATCTCTTTGGATTTAATAAATTTTGTTGGATTTAAAGAAATTTATTTTTTGAAATAGTCCGAACAAACCAATTATTAACAATTATCAACAAATTCGATTTGGTTTTTCAACAATAATAAATAGGTTTATTTTAAATAAAATATTTGCTTAATAAATTGTTTGAAAAAAATAACGCTCTTTATTATATATGCTTTACCAATGTTAAAGAATCTCTTTTTTTCGAATTGAAACGATATTTAATCTAGCCAAACAAAGTATTATTTAGTTGAAAAATAAATTTTATTTCATTTAAATATTAGTGTTTTTTTCTATTAAACAATATGGTATATTCTAACGAAACGACAAAACTCTGAATTCAATAAAATGAATTTTTATAAAATTATATTGTTTAAGTTAAATAAATTCAAACAAATAGAATTGCTAAATCTAAAGAAATCTTTTTCTCAGTGATAATGCGTCAGAAAAAAAGAAGATGGAAATTATAAATGAATAAATTTATAAAGAATATATTGATATCATACACTGAGACAGAAAACATGGAAATTTTTCCAAACTTATGAAGAAATGCAACAATATGCAACAATATGCAACAATATCCTTTATTTGTATCCTTCATACTTTTATACTTTTATACTTTATTTTATAATTTTACACATCGTGTCTTTATATTTTATACGTTACTATCGAAGTTACTTTCCTGGGATAACATTAGCGATATAACATTAGTGAAAATTCATCTTTCTCTCTTTCTCACTTCTCTCTTTCTTTATTTTCCCATATTACTCGGAAATACGACGTTATTTCACGTTCGCTGTTCTATGTTTCGATAGCTGCTTTATCGCTCACCTGAATATCGGCGCTTGCGTTTGTATCGATTGAGCTTTTGTTATACAGATATTTCTCCGAAATCGATTTTCTGGCAGTGACACGAAAGGGTGAAATTCAAGTTGCTTTAACGACGCGTTCCCCGCGATGTATTTTTTTCTACGAAAGTTCTATTACCTATCCTCGACTAGCCTCGAGCGCGCTCGCGCCAGCAACAAACGTTTTGTTCGAGCTTTACCAGCAGCACGGGGCGGTGAAGCCGATTCCTTTCGTAGAACGACAATGAATCGCTTCTGTATGATCGACAGGATTTCCCGCTGTCGGCCCTTTGTCGCCCTCGAGAATCAGTGCGGATTGTGCCCCGGGCGAGAGAAAATATTTGCCGTCGGCGACCCACAATCCGTCCACTTGTGTGGGAAGCAGTTATGTGGCCAACTCAGAGAGACGTATAACTCTATTTATCCCGGTGGTATACCGGGCTTTCGTTTTTCTCAATCGACAATCTTGGACAATCCAGTATTCCTCACAAGTATAATTCCGTCAAGCTCATGCTCGATTAAACCTTAATCCAATTTCGAGTTGGATGTTCCTCTCTATTCGTCAAATACACTCACGCACTTGAGAAAACAACAAAGTTGTGCCAAAGTAATGAACTGTAGCGATAGCTATTTATTAAAAAAATGCGAATTTTATCTAATAATACTAAATGCGACAATCTGATGACATAAAATTCCGAATTTTATCTCCATATGTAACGAATGATATTTAACACACAACAGAATAAATTTGTTTCTATATATACCAAGTATAAAAGAATTTAAATTATTGTCATTACGACATAAAAAAATGTATAATTTTTTAAATATGGGTCACTCAAGTTATCTTTCAGAGGAATTTTCAGAGAGAGAGAGAGAGAGAGAGAGAGAGAGAGAGAGAGAGAGAGAGAGAGAGAAAGAGGAGAAGAGAGGAAGTTATTCGAAATTCGCTTTTTACAAATGTGTGTTTTATACATCATGAATGTTAACTGTATTATTACTCATTAACATAGAAGCAATATTAGTCAAAATAATATGCCGATAATTATATTTGCAAAATTATTCTAAATGATATTTGGAGCATAGAAATGACAAAAACTCTCAAAGATGGATTATCTAAATGTGTTGTTACGTATATTGCGTGTTTGTATAGAATAATCTTCTATCTCATTGCTCGTGTTTCTCTTTTCATCTTGTAATAGGTAATCTTTTTTGTCAGCTTTGTGTATAAAGCTTCCATGAACGGATTACGCTACGCAGCTAAAAAGAACTCTGTCAATAAAGTTTCACTTTGACAATCCCTCTAATCCCTCGTATCTTAAAATTGATTCTTCAATTCTAATACCGCTAAATCGCTCAGCGGTTTTCAAAAATATACAGGAATTTATGTTAAAGAGAGAAGCGTTGCTGTTTGAACGTATAACGTATAACTCATCTACATACTTTTGTTCGAGATATTCTTGTGATCCAAAAATTATTGTTTCCCTCATTGATATCTCTATATTTTTCAACAGAGCGCAAAAAGAGAAGAAATTTGCGCGCCACGTGTAACCATCTTACGGATTTCAAAATGCATCCATCAGATACAGCTGCAGCTTTTCGAAGAATAATTTTCCCACAAGATATACTCTCAGCTGCGTGACCCTCGAGGATATTCGCATCTAGGCTAGTACCAAAGATCTTTTGGAATCTGAAGAGAAACGCGAATCACATTATTCTCGGCGTATTATTCTCGAGTGTCCGAATTAAATTAGACGAGCGCGAGCACTCGATCAATTACTCTAGCATTAACGCCTCACGGTTGGATCGCGCCTTTACGATTTCGTTTTCACTTGCGTTAGTTTCGAACATGCGTTTTATCCGAGTGCGGCGATTCTTTACGGAGCTTGGTTTCTCAAGTACCGAGTCGTGAGATTTAACGAGGTTGAAAATATTTTTCGAATATCGACAGCCCTCCCCGCAATTTGTTGGCTCCTCTCTAAAACTCTATACATCCTCTTAACTGCTCAAGACTGCTCTAACAGGATTATATCAAGGAATGACCAATTACAATTGTCAATTTTGTGAATTACTTACATTCCTTATATCTTCCTTAGATTTTTCCAAACATCGTTGTTGGTTTCTTGCAAATTACAGCTTGATTTAAATTTTGGACAAGCACTTTTAAATTGAGATTTAGCTAATATATTTAGGTAATAATAATTATTTTATTTATTTAAACATACAGAAGAATTTAAAAGATTGCATTGAATGTATATGCATATCTTTGCATGTATACGCATTATACGCATTATATGTGTGTGATTGAAATTTTAGTTGTAATTTTTTTTTGCATTTTTCTTTAGATATTTTTTAATTTAATTAAATTTCGACTTAAAATATTCGAAATGAAAGAAATATTAATAAAAAAAATAAAAACTTCAATATAGTTGCAATTTCAATGCAATTTTTTTTCTCTTACTTTCTTTCGCTCGTTGATGAACTTTATGATAAATTTTTGAGGGAAATTTAAATTTGAGGGAAATAATTCTTTCATCTTTCGATTCGCATTTTGTAGAATAAAAAATATATATACGGCAAATTTCTTTTTGTCGTGTAATATATAAGATACATATTTTGAAATCTCAAATTGAAAAAATTTTTTTAACTTTTTAACTTAACGGTTATATATCTCCATATATTTGTATTTACAGTATATAATAATATAATCATTTCTGTAATATTAAATAATGATGGGTGAGTTTAATAGTACGGAATAAACAGGGTAAGCACGCTGTAGTAACAGAGGGGTGAGCAAAACGGCGAGAACATGTCACTTCAATTTCTGATCTAGGTTCACCCCAGCCTCCTCGTCACTCTTGTCGCGCAAGGAGGATGTCTCAACATTCATGAGTATGATGCTTTCTTTTTTGAAAGGGATCAAGCTCAGTGTCGTACAGATCGAACGTACGCTTGATGGCGTACTCCCAGATTTTTCACATATATATGAACATTCTACAATCTTCCGCTTATATAGTAGATTCACGCGGTAACATCTTTACATTGCACTTCGAGACATTGATTATTTCAGATATTGAAAGCAACATTTTTTTTTTTAATATAAAAGTATACTGTCGTATATTACTTATGCATTCTTATATTTGTAAATATATAGCTGCGTTCTAATATTGAAAATCTCTATCTAGTTCCATATATGTTACATGTATTATAGATTTTTAGTACTGGCAATGATATCGAAGTGCAGTTTACATATAAATTGAGTAGCTTTGTATGTCTTTGTATAATAATAGCATATTTAATATTGGACAAACGATTATTTTCATTCTACTTATATTTTAAATTAAAACTTTTAAACTTTTACAACAAATAATTATTATTAAAAAGAAAACATTAAAAACTTGATAACTAAATATAAATAGCTGTATATTAGTGTAATATATGTATGACATATTAAATCTTTGTAAAGAATGCGGAATCTTTTCTTTGTACTCGAACATATACTTACAAATCTTTAGAAACAAAATGAAATTCAATCTTGTAACAAGGTTTTGATCTATTTTGCAATGTATATCAATATATGTACATCATAAACTTCATTTTTAATTTACACTTCTTTTTAGCGATTTTTATATTTAATTTTAATAGATAAATAAATTGTACGTGCGTGCGCGCGCGCGTGTGTAATTATAGTTTAAAATATTATATTAATTATAAATAAAGCTGTATCTAAAAATGAATATGCATAAATGTATGCATAAATACAAAAATACAATAGTAGTATAAATTTCAATTCTTATATTAATAATACAAAATTTCATTAGCTTTCTTGCAATATACTTTAACCAAAAGTGTCCGTTATGTGCGAAATATCTCTAATGACATTTCTATGAAATCAGTGTTATAATATGAAAAGGATGACGTAAGTGTGTCTCGCTCATGAGATTTTGATACAAAAAGGAATAAATCGCTTAATGAGTGTTGTACGCGCAGGCGCTAATCTATGCAAGCGCCGACATTGACCCGCCTTCCCCATCACTATATAGTCGATACTTCCTTTTTACTAGCTTTTCTTTTTCCTTTCTTCGGAAAAAATTGGTCGATCGGATGAATTATCACTGTAAAAGCATTGTTTACATTGTCAGAAAATTTTGTCTAGAAATATTAAAATTCGGAATCGTGTAGGCTGACTAAAGCGACTAGAAGCGAAGTAGAATAGCGAAATCTATTTTTATCGACAACTAATATTACTTTAAGTTTGAATAATTTAGAAATAATTAATTAAACATTATTTACATGAATTGTATATTGCTGTATTAGACGTATTATATATAAAATATTTATACATACAAATAATTAAAAGTAGCGGCTTTAAAATTTGAAACACTCCGATTTTTTGTTCTTTTGTACTTGGACAGATTTTTGGACAGATATTTTTGGACACTAGAGAAGGGGAAAAGTGGGCAATATGAAATCTTCGTTTGGAATACACGTTAATGAATCTCAATTTAAATTTGTAATAACTAACTTGTATGTCATATATAGATCGTTATAGATTATAGTGACCGCGTGATCATTACACCCACAGAAAAGATTTCTGGATCTAATGCTATTACGCTTCTAACTAGCATAAAATAGGATCGATATAAGAATCATATTTATTATAAAGAACAGAATATTTTAGTCTTTATTGGAATATTCTTAAATCTAGACTAAAATGATCTTGGTGCTACAATAAATAGTAGCACAATCTTACACCAAATACTGGCGCTAATATCGGACATTATATCGGGCGATGATTTATTCTATACGCAAGAATAAACAAGCTTAAATTTGTATGTATATTCGAGGCAGAAGAACAGAAATTATTAATTTAATCTTAAAATGGTTTTTAATTTTACATGAGATAACGATAAGATTGAATGCATCGAGAATAATTTTTGTCTCATTACTAGAAATCCTCTTCGAGAGGATACCTTTAGAGTACATTCGCGTATCAATATTTTGCGCTTTACGCTTTGCTATCCGAGAAAGCATTGAAGTTATATTACACGTGTTATTTTAGCGTTATTTGTATATCGCTCGAATAATTCATTTAATTCATTTAAAAAGTAATTTTATAAAAAGTCGAAAGATATTATTACTCTTATTACTCTACGATGTGGATAAACAACGCCAGTAGAATATACGTAGAATTAACTGAGTTTTCGAGATCAGCTATATAGGGTGGTAATTGAGAAAGCTGTGATATTGCAACTGATTGCAAGTTTGCGGAGGCTGCGGCGTAGCTGTGTGTTAGAAAGACGAGGATGAGGGTGCAGCCCGAGCCCGGCCCATACCGGATATGGATACCTGTCCGCACCGCCTCCGCCAATCGAGACCGACGAATCAGACACAAATCCCCCTGTCGAGGTACACGATTCGGGCGGGACTCGCCTCTCTTCTTTTCTCTTTTCTTTTCTCCTCACCTCTCTTTTCTTCCTTTTCCCTGCTTTCTCGCTTCTTCCTTGCTTCTTCGAGCAGTAATGATATCGACTGTTCTCGATCTACCGTCACATAATTTGACAAGCAAATCAAAATATCTTGTTTACAATTAATTCCGGATTCATTGCTCCTTAGAGCAATGTATGTATGATATAATATCTAGTAAATTAGTTTGAAATTGAATCTATAAATAAAAAAAGTTAAGTATTTTTATTCTTTTCTGTAATTTTTTTTTTTATACACAAAGAGTAATTGTTTAATACTGATCGAAATACTAAAGCGAACAAGACGAGCAATTTCTGTTTGTAAATAAAGACAAAAAATATGTTTTTAATTATTTTAAGTTAATTAAGTCTCAGACTTCAAATGAAATAAGTTATTGTAATGCAAATACGTGTGTTTATGCAATGGTGTACCAATTCATTCCGTTCAGGCTTTTTGTAATGTTTTTTTTTTTTTATTTCCATTATTATAGTTGAAAGTGTTTGTTATATAAGGTTCTATAGTAATTTTTAATTATTTTTTTCCACTGATCCATATCAATAGTCTGATACTAGTATATTAATAGCATTAACAACAAATGCTATAACAATGATGTAATTACAAGAATGTAGAATAGAACGCATGCAGCGCAACGAGTTGCATTGAGTTGCATTGAGTCGATTGTTTCTCGTCTACAGACATTTATAATTTGTAAGTCCAATAATATTTGTTTCACGTTGAATGGCAAGATAACAATTACAATTTTGCTTTATATAATACAAATAAACAATCAATTATCATTAAGCAAGCTTATCACTCATCTCATTGTCATTTGTTTATCACTTTCATCTGTAAAGGATCCAATCTTTTATTCTTAAAAAAATACTCTTGGTCACGATGATATATAAGTTTGTATATAAGGTACATACGGGTAACAAGGTGTGTACAGAACGAATACAACGAATGAATAAAAATTCAAGCGCGTTTCACAGCGGGTAATACCCGATTGCCTCATCACACAACAATGTTCTCTCACGGGGGACATTCACGCGTGTTTCTCGCCTTCAGCACACGTGTCCGATGCACTCATTTCGTATATACGCGTGTGCGTGCGTATCCTGTTAGGTCGAAACGCGTCCAACTGCGAGCATTATAATCCTTGTCACGCGTTTACAAAAAAAAAAAAGTAGACGTAGTTGACTCGTTATCGCGCGAGCGGTCCCAGTTTTCGCGCGTTGGCGTTTCTAATTTCTCGTATTCATCAGCTCTCATTGTTTGTAGGTACGATGTTTGATGTACGAGTTTCCGCCAACTGAAAAATTTTACTATATGACCATGCAAACGCATGCAAGAGTGAATTGTGAAATTTGTAAGCGTCACTTTATGAGGTTCGCGTATTACGCGAATTGCGAATCATAAAATATGCACAATTGATGTAAGTTTTCAATTTTGTTAAAAATGAAAAAAAAACTCTCTTCAAAAATATCTCTGTCAAATTTTCTAAATAATTCCTCCAAAGTCTCTCTCAGAGTGATTTACTTTAATGATTTCAATGACCTTCTAATCTATCATACATGCGTAATTAAAAATTCTTTTTTTTATAATGAAGATTAATGATAAAATATATTTACTCTAAAAGTTATTTTATTGAAACAATTAGTGGATTTTTTAAGTATCTATAATTTTTTAAACACATGATTAAAATGAATTATGGGAGCTAATTTAAGTTCAAATTGTGCTTTTAATTCGAGGCTCGTTTGGAGTAAAATGCAAATTTTAATTAATAATGTATTAAGATATCTGCACTCGTCGATAAAATTCGCGTGGTCAATTATATCTCGATAAAAGACATACGATATATATCTAACTAATAATCGAGCTTTATTACCAAATCTCAAAAGATCTGGAACAGCGTTTCAATTATCAATAAATTAATCACTTATTTAAAACGCAAGTTTGCGAATTGTAATATACTGAAAATACAATATGAATTTAATATGTGTGCCGGAAAGATAGATAATGGGTAGATAAATTATATGAGAATATGTGTCCTGCGCGTAAAAATTTATGTGATGATCGATAGAATTTGTACGCTGCGGAGTGAGGGTAAAAGAACTGACGGGAGGAAAAATAATGAGAAGGAAGGGAGAGAAAAGGAAAGAGAGGGGAAGAGAGGGAGAGAGAAGGAAGGAGAGGGGAGGAGAGAGAGAGAGAGAGAGAGAGAGAGAGAGAGGGGGGGGGCGCTCTTATTTGACCCCGGGCCTATTGCGCGAGTTAGCGGACCGCCACGATCAGTTGGGATCACGCAAGTCGCCACCCCAATTCGCCTAATAGGGACAAATATCATAATTGTTGCCTCTTCTTCGCTAAGCATCCAAATAGATTGATGCTCTCTTGCTGGCTTACAATGCGTTCAAAGTACCGATTATCAGTAATGTATGTGTTTCTTATATGAGAATAATAAACAAAGAGAGAGAGAGAGAGAGAGAGAGAGAGAGAGAGAGAGAATTTATTTATTTATACATTTGAGAGAATATTTTTAAGCTTCTTGTGATTGGAATATATTTTATATAATAAGGATAGTATAATTTTATATAAGTAAGGATTAAATGAAAATTGAGAGAAGAGCAAATTGGATATAAAAGAGATGCGAGAATTTATAATAATTATTTAGTGATATTAAATTTTAAGTAATTTGAAATTAAATTTGAAGATTAAAAATTAGTTGTTCACCTTGGCAAATTTGAAGTTTCTATCAAATTGGGAAATGTACAAATTGGAAAATGTTCTTTTTGTGTGTGTGTGTGTGTGTGTGTGTGTGTGTGTGTGGTGTGTGTGTGTGTGTGGTGTGTGTGTGTGTGTGTGGTGTGTGTGTGTGTGTGTGTGTGTGTGTGTGTGTGTGTGTGTGTGTGTGTGTGTGTGTGTGTGTGTGATTTCTTCTTCTACCGATACATATATTGGAAGAATAATATATCTTCAGAGAAAGATATGTTAATAGTGCTCGTTAATAGTCTCATTTTATAATGTAGATGAAGCGTATCGGACACATATTTCCTAACATGAAATAGCTCTTGTAACTTTTTTCAAAATATACGTTTTATAAGTTTAATTACAATTTCTGTAAAGATAAAAGAAGAAGAAGATAAGGAAACAGGGATTGCTGAATGTAATTATTGTTTCATGCGGCGCAACACTTCTTCGATGAAACACACCTTCCACATAATCGTATCTCATTCATCCTAATAATATCGCGATTGCGAATTGGATGAACCCGACGTGGGCGAACAAAGTGCAGATATCCACTTGATCTGCGCCTCGACGATATATTTATCCATCTAACTAAGGTCTGCGGTGTCAACACGAGTCAACAGTGGTCAATAAGCGATCAAGTGGCCTCGCGGCCCACGCCGATCGTCACATACCTCTCTGTGACGTCTCCTGTTTGCCTCTTGTTTAAAAAAAATTACTGTCAAACTGGTAATTATAAAAAAAAAAAAAAAGAGAATCGAAAGGAATCGTAAAGTTTCTTTTTACGTATTTTTTTTCTTTACACCATCTCGACTTTATAATTATATGTTGCTACCATTAATATAAATCATACATCTAATGAAGCGTTCTTGTTTTGTGGGAGGTATAATATAAAATGAGTGAGAGTATGTCTTAGAAAAAAATTATTTTTTATTTGACTTGTGAAGAGAAACAAATCAGACGATTGTTTTTAAAAAAGGTGCTCTATCGCTAGAAATTAACGGGCGTCGGTGCAGGCGGATTCGCTCGTCGATGCCACGCGGCTTGAACCAGACGATTTAACCTCGCGCGACTCGGTGTCAGCGGTTCACATTAATTCAGTCGAATTAATCGTCAGTGTCGTCGCAAGGCGCAACCCTGCTCCGTAGCACGGATTTATTGAATCAAACCGGTCGAATGGTTCATCAGTTATGTCATCGAGCTTCTCTTTGATAAGTTTAGAAATATTTTTGAATACGTTGATCGTACGTTGAACGTGACTGATCGTATCGATTGTATAATTATCCTTTAAGAAATAGAGAAATAGAAATATTTGTGACATTTATAAAGAAGTATCAAATAAATATTTATCGTCATCGCTATTTCGCGATGTTTTTGTTTCGTTAAGTGCTCTCGATTACATGCATATTTAATAACACGATGAAACTAAAAGGACTATATCAAGACAAATATAACGTGTAAGTATAATGTAAAGAAAGTTTATTTATTGAAACAAACACACGCTTGTCGAAAAACTCTTTTCCTGGATCCAAAGTCCGTTAGTACATACACACGTGTATATAATGATATATAGTTGGAATACATGATATATAGTTGGAATTATGAATGTGGATTTTGTGGAGGAGGACGATCCATTGGCGTATTGGTGTGCATAATGTAAACAGAACGGTATCGGATATCGGTAAACCGCAACGTAATAGACCGTAATACGTTGTGTTTTGCATACGCGATCAGAGGAGCGATTGCAAGTTAAGAGCTTCACAAAGAGTGACGAGAGGGTGTGCGAGGTAAAGGGAGAAGGTTCGGGCACCGTGCAAAAGAAGAAAAGAGAGATCGCAGCTGCCAAATCCCACGATCCCATCGTCAATTCATCAATGATTCACCCAACTAAGAGCACTCGGCGTAGCGATCGTCACGAAACCATAACTCGCCAGGCCACGCCAGTGACAGTTTTTCTCAGAGATTGTCGTAGAAGGTAAAGGAACTCGCGTCACGAACAACCTCGATCCTCGTGATGATTTCCCAATTTGAATGATCGCCGAAATCTAATTCGCTTATACATCCGCGTTTGCTTCGCATGCATTATGATATATAAGTAAGGAGAGAGACAATTTCTAATAATAAAAATTTGATTCACATGATATTTTGTTCAAATTTATTGATACTTCAAAGCTTATCGAAAGAGCAGTATACATGTATATATAACATAATAATGACATTTGTGATCTCTTTTGTGATCTCATTTATGAACCGATTTCGGAAAAAATTCGGACGACACTTGCTATCTTCTCCGTGTTACAAAATTATATTTTCGCAAACATTACGCAGAAATGTCATCTCAGCGCGAAAATCAGAGTCACGCGCGTAGCGTATCGCGTGTCTCAAATGCTTTTTAATTTTAATCTTTTTTTTTTCTTATTTGATATTAATTTTCTATTCGATCGTACGATGCTTGTGAAAGGAAAATTGATTTATTTATCATACACGTGGAATGTGCGACGATCGCGTACGATCGTGCGATTCCACGGTGGTTACACAGGAAAAGAACACTTTTGCTGGCAAATCTAAAAATTTGGCTGGATACAGATCTGAAAACGATGTTTGTTGGGCCTTCAAAATTATTATATACGATTGTTCGAAATTGATTATTGTTAGAAGATGAAACATTTTTGCAGTATTATCATCACATTAAGTGCGATGGGCCAACAAAATTATTTTCAGATCTGTATCCGGTCAAACTTTTAGATTTGCCGGCACAAGTGTCCTTTCCACGTATACCCCGTATATCAATCCAAGTCTGAAATGCAGCGCAACGTGATCCGAGTGATCGACGAGCCTTAAACTAAATAGATTAGCCGTTCGGCGTCCGATCGTCCCTCTCGCGCGCGGCGATCTCTCCTCTCGAACGTCTCGAAAATCAACGACGACAACGCGCTACATGACCGTACGGTGGGACGGTGGGACGGGTGGTTGCGGGGGAGGTGCTGGGGGAGGGAGGGGAGACGCTAAGCCGAGACCTATTTGGTTAAGAGGCTAATCTCTCACGGTCTCTTTCCTCTTCCCTCATTTTGTGCCTCGTCGTCTGGCCGGCCACGGAATGCGCGTACACGCGTCGTGACGTCGGGACGTCGGAGAGAGAGAGATTCTCACGTGACAGCTCAAGCTGAACCGGACCTCTTTCTCCTTCTCTCGCGCGCCTAGGAGCCTCTCTCTTCTCTCTTCTCTCGCATTGCCGAGTGATTCCTTTACTCGGCATATAGGAAGGCAGATCGGTGCTCATCCTAGCGCGATGATCCTATTCGGTACATCCGGAGCTCGATTATCAACGAGTTCGCTCTCGACAGTTGTCCGCATAGCCGCATTCGGTTAACCGCTCTCAAAATCCGTAGAATCCCTTCACCTGCGAGATCAGTCTGATCGCGTTAGAAAAGTGGAGAAATTGTGGGACTCTCGAGAGAAGACTTATGATACGTGATCCGCCACGTTTTTTTTTAATTCTTAAATCGACGTATCGTAATTCGGCACGTCGAACACGTATGTATGTGTTACTTTGCCAAATAATGTGTCTAATGGGAACCTCGCAAACCTCCTGACATTCTGATATTCTTAATAGCGATTTTTCTGAAAAACACGTACACAATTGATGCGTAATCGTGATACATAAAATGTCTTGAGTCGTAAATAAGTTTTTATAATTACAATGCGTTCTAAAATGATATTACCAACTTACAAATTTACTTGTCGCAATAGTTTCGACATTTTTGGCAGCGGTGCTGAAATTGCTGATATATTTTCACCCGCGATATTGTATTTAAAAGTGCGAGAGAACACACTCTCTCACCCCCCCCCCCCACACACACACACACACACACACAAGAATAACGATCCAAATCGCGTCAGTCGAGCAAAATTCCTATTCTCGATACGATTCTCAATTACATCTGCTGGCTACAGTTCTCATTCTCATATTAGCATTAGATCGCCGATATCTCGAAAATAGCTTGGTTCGTACCGGTCTGCCGGTCGATCGGTACAAGCCTATCTCGAGCATCTTAATACCGGAATTCCCCGGTGCATTCTCAATGGTCGAGCGAAACGCAATGTAAATACGCGACCGCTTCGCAGCGATTGGTTCGCTTTTCCCTACACCTTTCACCTTTTCTCGGTTTCTTCTACGAGAGAGAGAGAGAGAGAGAGAGAGAGAGAGAGAGAGAGAGAGAGAGAGAGAGAGAGAGAGAGAGAGAGAGAGACGGGGTGTTGGGGTATACTTCACTCGATGTATCAATGCCATGAATACGACAATCTAAATATTTGCCAGTAAGATCAACCACCCTCCATCCAGTCTCCATTGCTTTCTGTTACTATTTCCATCCTTTTTCTTTTCCTTTTTCTTTCTCATGTCTACGATGTTTGGCGATATTCTGGAGCTTCCTCGGTATTTCCTCTATTCTCGGTATATGCAACACATGCCACACGTACACGTGTATAGGTAGTTATAAATTCAACGTAAGTAATATAGCAGTCCGTGAAAGTGTGTTTGTTATTTTACTTTTTTTTATGCATATTATATCTGATGTATTTTATCTGGCTTAGGAAGCTCTAATGTGTGCCGCTGTACGTAATTAAAATTTTATCTTTGATATTTTATTAATCATAAAGAGAACGATTTTAGTGTGTGTGTGTGTGTGTGTGTGTGTGTGTGTGTGTGTGTGTGTGTGTGTGTGTGTATGTGTGTGTGTGTGTGTGCGCGCGCGCGCGCGCGCGCGTGTGTGTATTAATTTGTACTCTTCTTTAACATCGATAAAATTATTTATCTACATTAAGAAAAACCATATAAGAAGAAATACAAGTAATGTCATTATTATTATAATATCATCTATTTTTTTTTAAAATAATTTTTAATCAATTGCCGCGGGGGATGTAAAAGAAAGCTTTGAAATGATAATTACAATTATAATTACAGAGAACATGATCTTTCCTAATGAAACATATATGTACGTGCAATTTGTAGCTGGAATATTTATATTACATTCCGGCATATAAAAATACGCGATTCCCAAATTTGACCATCAAACTTCTTTTCGATTAAGGAGATAATAGCCACATTAATCGGAAGGGGCGATCTTATTGCGCGTGAAAGCCGATCCAGGACCAGGTGGTTTCTCGACAGCACATACGGTGTGTCTTCAAAGGGGATCTCGAATGATCTTCGGTTGATCCTGAGCGATCAACGGGTAAAACGATTTACGCAAGAGAACAGTTCAAAAGCACGGAAAAAGCAAGGCTGCATTTTTTGGTAGCTGAAAAAGATTGTCACGTAATGTTTGTTGTACAATTCTTTACCCGAAATACATCATCATCTCAAAGATCGCTAATCTAAATCTTTGACAGATTATCTTACTTTTACATCAATCATAAGATACTGGCTTAAGAAGCAAAATTTGTATAAACAAAATGTCGTTTGTTAATATACAATATTTATATTGTGTTGTACGTAATTATTTTTTTGCAAACTTAATAAATATACTTTTTGAAAATTTACAATTGTATTATCTTATCTGTGTTTAAAATCTCTTATTCATATTAATAAAATTTTTCCAACAGCTTAATTTTAACAATATGATATAAATAAAATTCTTTAGTAAAATAAAAACTTTAATCGTGTTAGTTACAAATAGATTTTTTTCACTTATTTGGATAATGTCTGAAAGATCATTTTTTGATCTAAGAATTTATTCTGCGTTCGTTTTGTGTCGATTATCTTCAAAGAGTCATTTATACATCTTGACAATACTTTAATGTAGTTTATCATTCGTCTAGCTATGATATTGAAACAAATACACATGTGTTTTGTCTGTGTGAATAATGGACATTAGCAGCTGAAGCTATTTGTTGGAGTATGCCTGGGATTACTCGAAAATAAATTGCGGAGATTACAGTGTAGTCAACAAACGTTGACTGTAATCTATATTAATGATCGTATATAGATAAATCTTACAAGTTTGGAACACGACAGTGTATGATAAGCCTATTTGTTGGATACTTCCGCATTTTATGTATCCGTGCCGATTGTGTTTGATGGCTCTACATATACTCTGAATATACTCCCATGGATGCGTTATACATTTTGTTTATATTTATGTAGAAAGAAACCAACCTCGACAGAAGAAAAGAAACAAGAAAGAATTTGAAATTTATGAAAATATTATCAGTAAAATTTTGAACTTTGAGATACGAAGCTATCCTCGTTGGTTTCTCGGCATATGAGACAATAGAAAAGAGGCGACGATCGAATTTCAATTCGGTTGCTTCTATCTTCACCTTTTGCACAAAGGGTTAAGTACTTTTGCTTCCTCTCCCTTGCTTCGTCAGGAGAGCCGCCTTCCGTTTCCGGATTGGTACAAGAGCCAAGTGAGTTCTTGAAGTGGGTATACATTGTCGTGGTACCACTTGGGCACGTGGTGCCCAATAAAGAACCTTCGAAGATCCGTTACTTTTTGCGCAGGAGAATACCTCTCTTATTCTCCATTTTGTCAAAATGCAACTTTATATCTTGTATCTTTGGATAAAAAAAAAAATAAAATAAAATAACTAAACGGCAAAAATAAGTTTAGATATGATAAGATATGGTTGTGCGAGAACATCGCTTACTAATTTTAATCAAGAAAATTTAAGAGAAACAATAAACAATGACGTTGTTTGTCCTAAAACAACATGACATTATTGATTTCAAAAATATTGATCTAATAAAAAATGTACAGTGCTGAATCAATGTTATATGAAATAAATAAAAAAACGTACAATTATAAAGAAAGAAGAGGTTTGATACGGTTATGTTTGAAATAACATTTATCAAATGGCACGTGTTTGTGGAAGGAAACGGCAGCGTTTTCTATTTTCTCTAGGCACGTGTCGCAGAAATCAGCGTTACGCGACGACGGTATCTGAAAAAATAATGGCATTCTAATTATGTAAATCCCTTAGTTAGGTTCTTCTCCTCTGTCGTGTGCGTCCGATAATGCAGTCGACGAGTCGACGAGTTCTGGTCGTCTTATCAAAATACTCCAGAGAGAAACGTGCCGAGAGCACGTACCGCGCACGTTGTTCGTTTGCCCTCGTCTCGTCTCGCATTTAGATAGTTTATTTGAAAAACTACGTCACATGGGTACCGACTCGTCAGTATCCCATAAAAAAAAAAAATCTGTTCAATAATTTGAACTCAATTTGAATTGAGATTTGAATTCGAATTGATACTATTGATTTTATTTTTATTTTTTTACTATAATACTTACTATAATTTTTACTACAATATTTAATTTTATTTTTTTACTATAAAACATGTGTCAAGAACAATTTGGTTTTTTAATTTATTTTGACAATTCTGAATCTTGTAACGTTTACCTTTATTCTTTTTATTACGATCTTTCGTTTTTTTCCAAAGAGAGTTTACACAATACTTTGAACTGCAAACTGCTATAAAGCTAACGTATATGGATCATAAGGTTAGACATGTCATTAAAATATATGTATATATAAAATATGAATAACTGTATTTCAAATCTGGCAAATTATGAGACTTTGTGTGGAGATTGGCTATACTCTCAAGCAGATCTCGATAAATCACGAGAGGAAAAAAAAGGGCCTCAGCTCAGTCTAGATGCCGCCTCGCGGCAGAAAAAAGATGAGAAAAAAAAAGAATGATAACGAAAAAGAGAGAGAAAGAGAAAAAGAGATCGTTCCGCGGACAAAATGGGTCTTCATTTTGCTATAGATCCATAATGATCTACAGGATGGTTAGCATCGAACTCCCGGTGAGCGTGAACCGACACCTGGTTGGTCAGAGTACATATATACACGACGCACAAGTCAGTATGAACGTGTACATCGCTATAAAACTAATTCTTTCGACCCCGCAGAATTTACTGATCGGTTAAAAATCTTCGCGGGCAATTACGTTGAATCGAATGAGACAATGATGCTTGCGCGCGCGCGCGCGCGATATATATATATATATATATATATATATATATATATACGATTTATGTAATAAAATAATCATAAAATAAAAAAATAACATCTAGAGATTAATACGTATATCTTTTAGAGAAGTTTTCAAATTGACATGTTACACCATTCATGTTATTGCCATTCAGTGGAGATAAAATAAAAATTATCTAACATAAAGTCTTTTAAAATTGAACAGGCAAATAATCTTGCTTCAGCAGTAAGGATTCCTGCATAATCAACACATTAGAGATGTACTATGCGTACACAGAATTAGGAATGCCCGTGTAATATCTATAATGTATGTATTCAGAAGATTAATCCTAACTCCTAAATGCTGACTTCTGTAACGTTCTAGAAAATAAATCGATCCGCGCAAATATATATTCGCGACACGGGGCTCCCGGAGTTTAATACGCGCGCAATACATTTATAGCTGATTAAAAATGGCCGAGATATATATTGTAATACCGCGATGCACAAATTAATATCTGTTATTTATCGACTTTGGTGGCGAACAGTGTCCGTAATCTCGCTCGATCGTTAATCGTAGGTACGCCTCGCGCAATCCGGCATAATTGCATCCACAGCGGAAGTTCATTCGTGCGACTTTAATTACATCGTAGTGTAGAAAGTCGCACGTGGGGAGGAATTGACCGGATGCTGGACCGCTGGTTCCTCGGAAAAATCCGAGGGCTCTGCAGCAGCCATGGTTAGAGGATCGAGCGATTCGCTAGTCATGCGTTCTAATTAAGATCTCGCGGATCGAGCGCACGCGATCGTTGATCGAGCTGATATTATATGATACTATTCATCCGCGCTAATCGAGAAATTTTTCAAATAACAACCAGGCGAGGCGTAACTGCACGATAACTACTACTTTCAGAAACGAGACGCAACAACTGAGACTGCGTCTGCGCAATTACCACCACTGTGAAATAAAATGACGTGATGATAATAATTTGACCGGTTAAGAGATAACATCACAAATCTATCAACAAATCGCTAACGTTTCTGCTTCCTACGCGATCAACCAGTTCCATGTCTGTTCCATTCTATCAATATCGTAATACTAGTTTTTTTTTTTTTTAATTTTTACTTTTTTAACTTATTTGCTTTCGTTATATTCTCTACATACAATTATAAAGATAAGAACATTTAGAGAAAGTCAAGGTTCAATATATGAGCATTATTAGAGATTACATATATAGAATTGGATATGTAAACAGAAAGCGTGTTATTAGTCATTTAACGATTCTTACATGATCATATTTTACAACATTAAAGCAGTACGGAAAAAGCTGTGTGCAATATTTATCAAATATTTTTATTAAATCCACATTACAGAATAATTAAATCAAATTAAAAATTTAGGAAAATAATTATATTTTAAAAAGCAAAATGCAGTACTTAACTTGATCAGAACCTTGAGAAAATTTAAACAATTACTCTCTCTCTCTCTCTCTCTCTCTCTCTCTGTTCGTTTTTTCTCATTTTTTTTGACACTAATTTTTTGACGACGGTAATTATTATTGAACGAATGATCAGTGATAATGTCTGTCATAATCGTTAATCATCTATTTCGTGAAGGCGAGACGAGAGTTTATCAGGAGTAACGCGAGGCGACATTGACGAAGAAAAAGGAAACCGCCGGCGTAACGGAAGGAGAATCAACGCGTGCGCGCGCGCGCGCGCGCAAACACGGCAAAATCGAAGACCGGCTGTTCCTGTGAGAGCCAATTACGATCCAACTTGGCGTGTAAAGGGCAATCCTATTTGCATAACGCGTCGCGCGGGTTACCGCCACGAGGCTGTGATATCTCCATTATAGGTATAACCCTTTTCTTTCTCCTTTCCGCTTCTTCCCTGCCGTTCTCTCGGATGCCATAGATCAGGCCCTGCTGGGCCTTACGCGCCCGTAGGATATTTATCGAGATCGATATAAAAAGAATTTTGAAAGAAGGACCAAGCGAGACGTTCACATTGCATATTTGTTCATCGATATTGTCGAAGATGAATTATACAATTTTTACATTTTATTCGTTTACATTTTATTCCTAACCTTCTCGATAATAATTTTTCAGTTGTTGACAGAAATGCTCATTTCTCATGCATAATATGATTATTATAGTAATATTATATTATATATATTTATGTGATGTAAGAAACGTACAGATCCAGAGAAGATTGTTATCGTTAAAATCAATATTTTGCGAAATCAATATTTTATTAGATCGTGTTCAATCGTCAAGATATTAGCGTTGACTAACAAATGTTCTATGCAGAGAGAGAATCCTGGATAATACACCTTCATTTTTTTACACTTCCCGGTCCCTCTCAGCCAGAGCCGTGACGCTCTTCGCGACGGGCGGTCATTGGAGCCTCGTTCCTTACGACGGCATTTATTTTCAGAGCTGGCGTACGGCCGATGCGAACCACGTTCACGTGCAGAGCTACGCTAATTGCAAACAGATTTATTGGCCCAGCGATTCTCTTGGAATTTAATGCGGTCTTATGCGCCCGTTACCAGACGGCCAACCAATCCAACGAGCCAGACCCATGTGCCCGTTATTAACGCGTTATTTTCCCATGTAAATCCCGCATTTATTAACGTCATCTTTCTATTGTTGTCGTCTTTGTAAATCTTCAGTTAGACCAAGATCTTATATATTAGGTTTATAGCAAATATCAAATATATTGCATGATGATGAAATCGCGTTTTATTTATCTTCCTCAAATTCATCTAATTTTTAATTTGTTTTTTGAAAATTTTACTTTTTATAAAATGTTTTATCTTTTATACACATCAATCATAAAATCTTCTCTCTCTATCTCACAAACCACACACCACACACACACACACACACACACACACACACACACACACACACACACACACACACAAAAAGAGAGAGAGCATGCGCGTAATATGTATGTATGTATGTATGTATGCGTCATGTATATAATTTATATATAGTTATACTTTTTTTTATAATAACATTTTATATAGTCACGAATCTATATAATAAATATATAATAAGGAAAGAGAGAGAAACAAGCGAGATCTAGATCCTTGGTGGGAGGATATTAATCGGGACTTGGAGGACAAGATGAAGAGAGAAAAACGGTATGTGTACGAGACGGAGGGAGAGAAAAAAGAAAAGGAAGATAGAAAGAGAGAAATGAGCATTAGCGTCTTTGATGTGCCGCAGGTTTCGAGATAGGCCTTCTCATGCCTGCACGACTCATAGCTTGTCACTCAAATTACATATGGACGAGCCATCGAACTATGCAACTTGAATGTCGTATTTTTTTTGTTTAAAGATTCTCGTAGAGAAGGGGAGAGAGAGAGAGAGAGAGAGAGAGAGAGAGAGAGAGAGAGAGAGAGAGAGAGAGAGAGAGAGAGAAAGAAGGAGATCCTCGATTCTTCACCAAGTTTTGTACAATATTAACGATAACGACGAAATCTTGTTACCAAATAAATGTATGTGACATAAGGGATGCTAAAGCTTATTAAAATTAATATTGTTAATCTTTATAAGAGAAATAGATGATTTGTATAAATGCTATAGCTTTTACATAAATTAACAAAAACAAATTACTCAAAAATATATATTTTAGTTACTTTTGATGTAATACAAATTTTTCAAAAATTATTTTCTGATGTTAATTACGTTAGAATAATGCTTAGTGACATCAACTCAAAAAAATGATGAGCAAATTTATTACTCCGTCCAATCATCTTTTAGGATAAAGTAGAAATCTTCAATTCGATATTATTATCTTAAGGATTTTCTAAAATTTACGTTAAAGTTTTGCATTTTTAATAATTTAAGCGACTTAATGATAATCTAATATTTCAGATTATATTTTGTAAAATCATTGTTGTGCTGGCAGAGTATTTCTCGATGTCGATTTCTTTCTGTTTTTAGAAGATCATTTTGCTAATGCGTAAAATTTTGTTAAAAATCCCATTGCTTCCCATTCCAAGCAAGCTGAAAGCAAACAGAAGGTCGTCGAAGGAGTCGCACAAGTGTGACACTTTGATAATTGGATAATAAATTAATTTGTCCACAAAGGCAGCAACGCGGAAACAACAATTGGCTAAACAGAAGAAACTTGAGTGGAGTCTATCGCAAAACTCGAATGCTCGCACCACGATGGAGATGCACAAAAGAAAAGATCAGGACGGACCGATCAAAAAGGATCGAGAAAAGGACAGACGAAGAGAGACAGAAGACACCTGACGTATGTAGTAGGTGTGTAGTACAATTATATACTTGTGCTCGCGCGCGCGCGCGCGCGCGTGTGTGTGTGTGTGTGTGTGTGTGTGTGTGTGAGGTAGAGAGATAAAGAGGTAGAGAGGTAGAGAAGTAAAAAGGTAGAGAGGTAGAGAAGTAGAGAGATAGAGAGGTAGAGAGTTCTCTCTATCTCTAAGAGAACCTCCTCGATTGGGCCGAAGCTGAAGGCTGAAAGCTGAAAGACGTTGGACGCGGCATGGGTCTCCTTCGACAGAGATATAAGGTTACTTGTGGGAAAGACGCCTACGTCTTATTATGGCTTGTTTTGAGCTCTACCAACTCTTTGGTACTATAATTACGTGGTTATTGATAAGTCGATCAGGTTACCGTCGTGCGAACCTTCTTTCTGACATCGCACAATGTCCTCATCCGGCTGTGCGCTCACCATGCGCTCAACGTACGTTCACTGTGAGCTCACCATGCGTTCACCATGCGCCTGTCGACAGGACAATGAGGCGGGGAGAAGGTTGCTCGTGTCGGGATATCCGCTCGTCGACGACGGTGGATATCTTCGTTTCTCTTCGTTGCTGGTTGGGTTGGATTAATACAACACACGACAGGTTGGATTAATATTGCGATAACACGTAGCGTTACGAATCGAGAACTGAAGTATATTGGTCTTAGATAGCAAAAAGGTCCAAGAATAAACTGATGATAGATATCGACGATCAATAGACGATAAATCGTGCCGTCGCATTTGAGTGCGGTCTACCTAAAAGGATTCCAACTCTTCAATCGTGCCAGAAATGTACCACCCTATTGTTTCTATCGAGTCAGATCAGATATCTATTGACCACGATGGATCGATAACGCTATTAACAAATTGAATTTGTATAATGGATCTAAGCAAATGCATGCATGTGCTGCATCCCGAGAGCATTGTCATGCATATGGGGGGGCATTTATCGAGTTATCCATCTTTCCGATGTCTAAAGAGACTACTTATTCACTTCGATATCTCTTTCGGTTCCCAAAGACTTTGGCCGATCTCATATCGATCAACGATCGTAACACTGTTGTTCTTATCTCGCCATCCTAAATTATTACATCGAATCGAATAAATAAAGGCGATCTGACAGATTTCCATCCAACATTTACATTTAAATTGATGCATAATCGTGTTAAAAGATCGCATTCTAAGTTGATTCGTATGTCAATCGAATTCTTTATTTTCATGATATTATATCGATCGATGCAGGGTCATTTGCAACTGTTACGCAATTTCCAAAACCAATTGATCAAGTTAATCATTTTTTTCATTTTTTTAAAGGTTGATAAATGTTATGTAGTTTTTTCAATTATGCTATTCAGTCTGGTGTTAAAGACTTTCTGGAAGTTGTTTCGTCTCGTAAAAATCGAGAGAAGTTTTCATAAAACGAACGATATTCTCATGAGATGATAGATGCCTTAGATCTATTAACAAGCTGCGAATTAACAGACAAACAATTTGTTTGTTGTCTTCTTTGTATTTTGAATAATTGCGATTAGCCAATTAACAAACAAACAATAAATTTGAAATTTATGATAGCATACTTATTGCTCCAATAATGAACAATACTACAACAATAATAAATTAAATTTATGGCGAATCGATATTTATTGTCAGAACCATGAGAATCTATGAAATCTTGGTTAGGAATACAATAATTAAGGGCTACCTGGGTTTTGCCACCCGCAGTGAAAAGACATTGTCTCGTGCGACCAGGTAGCGAACCCCGACCGGTACATCGAGATCCTTTCCGATGTTCTATACCTTCGTTTCCCATTAATCAACGTCGGCACGCGAAATTAATTGGTCGGGATCAATGTTTTGGCACTTAGCTCTTCTTACGAAACGAACACGACGATGACGCAACAAACAGACGCGAAGGTGGCCGCGTGGCACGCTCTGAAAAGGAGAAAAAGAAGAGAGATAATGGGGCGACGTAGAATCTTTAAAGAAATATTATGAAAGAGGTACTGTCCTTCGCACACAGCTATTCCGCAGTTTTTTGAACGACGAACAAAATTTCGATGGCGATCTTTTATGCCATGATCTTTCTGTAAAATCTCGTACGCGAAATGAATATTAAATATACGTATACAAATATCTACGTCTAGATAATAAATAGCGGGAAAGATTTAGAATCACAGATATTTACATATAGAGATCTTCAAATATTTACTTTTAATTTACCATTAATTTAAAGAAATGGTAATATTAATTGTTCAACGTGTTCTTTAATATATGAATTCTGATACATTGAACATCATCAAAGATTCACAGTTTGTATTATTTATATTTCACAGGAAACGTATCAAGCGTGTATTTATTATGAAAAATAACAAGAATGAAATTTATTTGACAAACTTATCATGTCTGATAAGAAATATCGATATGTATCACTGTGTGATGGATTCTGTCACTTTTTTTAGAAAACATACATATAGTCTGACAAACACATCTGGATGACAAATATTCTTTGACATTTTGATAACATATTGTTTTGTATGTAATATATAATTCTTTCTTTGACCAATAAAATTTCTACTTGCGAGATGTTAACTCAAGAACAAATCGTCAAAATGACAAGACAAATTTCATATACACTGATGATGGCCTGATTTTGACCGAAATTTGCTTTAACATTTTTTATTTCATTGGGCATTGACATTTAACGCTTATTTACTTTTATCTTTTCGATTGATTTTTAATCCTTATAAAACCCTGACAATTTTACTTTTAAGAAATAAAAATTTCTTCTACTATATTTTTTGTATATAGTATTTGTAGTATTTTTAGTATTTTGTATTTAGAATAAACGTCTCCAAATAATATATATTTATATTAATCTTTTGCTTTTCCAAAATCTGTTTTTTCTTAAATGCAATCTTAAAATTCTCGCATATTGCATCTTATTGAAATCTTATCTATTATCTTATTGTATTATTATATTGTAAGAAACAAACCATAAAATTTTTCGGAAAATTTATTTTTTTTTTGTTCAGCATTAGTTCTTATATGGGATGTAGACTGTATTTTTATTTTTATTACATAACTATGAATTTGGAGTATTATCATCAGAAACGCATATTCATATGCACATGATATGCCAGTCGCTTTCAAAGTCGTTTTCTATAAGTATGGATATAAAAGGCATTTAAAAAATTATCATAAGAAACGATATGATTTATGCAGTTTTAGAGCTTTTTAGTATCGATGGTCAAATTGGAAATCATAGCGTTCAAACCTTATTGTTGATTATTTGGTTTCATAATCTCTCTCTCTCTCTCTCTCTCTCTCTCTCTCTCTCTCTCTCTCTCTCTCTCTCTCTCTCTCTCTTCAAAAATATACTTATAATAGCTTTTTAACAGATATGCGGAATATGTTTGAACCTTTCTATTTTCTAATTTCATTCTTTTCAATCATTCTTGTAGAAAATTAAGCAAAATAACATAATTGTACATTTGACGCAACTAATTTATAAAAATTAATAAGTAAAAATAAAAAAATGACGCGTTAAAATCAGTAAAAATTGATTCGCATCTGTTTGTTCTATACGAAAAAAACGTCCAATTTTCTTTGTACCTGTTGAGGAAAATCAAATAAACGAGTAGCTTTCTGAATGAATCTACGATGAAATAGAAAAGTGCATAATTTCTTTTCCTTTTCTTCGAATACAGTTCCATAGAGTTTGGGCGAAATCTCTTATTCGAAAACGCACATTGGTATCCGAAGCGCGTGACATCGTAATGTCATGGGATCAACTGATCGGTCAAACTCAGAATCAGAAGGTATCATCAGACTCGTGCGGCGACATCAGAAGTGTATACATGCGCAAGAAGAATTATATCGAGATGCGCCTTCTGTTTGTTCCTTTCAGGACTGGACTGGAGAAATGAATTCAAGAATAGAATTCCATCGGTCATTCTGTATTGATCTTGTTTCCGATAAATACACGACCGAAGCATGCTGACACGTAGCTAGAAATCGCGGTGACGCTTCCCGCTACGTCTACGATTCACGAGTATGATCTACTTCTACGACAGCTTCTTTGTAATATCAGCGGAGAAAGTCTTAGCGTGATGGTTGCCGCTTGTGTCAGCTTGTCCCTTCTATTAATTGTACATTTTATTTTATATAGCTTAGACATCTATTCTTACATCTACTTTTCGTAAAACTTGAGGACTCCTCTTTCTCATTGTAGGTTAATATCATTTAATTATATTCGCCCATGGAATAATTTGACAAAATTCATTTATTTTTATAATATCATCTATTTATAATGTAAGCTATTTCAACACACATAAATATATATATATATATATATATATATATACATATATTTATAATTCTACACAGAATTATTAATTTTATTAAAATATTTTTCACGTTAATAATACCGTACGACAACAGTTTCAGTATTTAACTTGATAAATTGATTCCAAATATGATAAACATACAAATCTCTTGGTACTTTCTTTGGTCACATCTATAGTATACTATGTTGTATACTATGTTATTAAGAAATAAAAATCTCTTAAAAGTATAAAGGCATGTAAAATTTAAATTAAAATATTATGAAGAGATATTGCAAAAACGAGAGAAAGAGAGAGAGAGAGAGAGAGAGAGAGAGAGAGAGAGAGAGAGAGAGAGAGAGAGAGAGAGGGATAAAAGATATTTTAAACGAAAACGATCTCTAACTTAACTAAATTCGTTTTCTCTCCCAAAAGGAGATGCGACGAGACGAGACGAGAAACGAGAGACGCGATTCGACGATCAGGTGTCGGCACGTTTGACACCTTCGCCCCATAGAAGCTCTTTCGGCGTGTCATTTTGACGTCGTGTCATTTTTCCACTCGCGTTCCTTCTTTTCTTCCGTGATCGTGAACACGGTAGCGCGATCACGTATACGCGCTTCGACGCAGAGTCGGCTGCAATGGGACGGTGGTGTCGCAGGTCGCAGCGGCGTATAATGCGCGAGAAAGCCTCGCGGGGGCGACCGGGGGCGTCCAAAGGGGGTTGGCAGAGATGAAAGATGCCGCCTCTTCCCAGAGAATCCCACGGCGCGCGGGGCACTCCTTCTCCTCGCGGTCTCACACAATGCAGCCTCTCGTGATGTGTGCTTCGAGTTCAAGTCGAAGGAATCCGCTGTGCCGTGCCGACCACCCGCTGCCCGAGTTGTGACTTCATTTGATGCAACTCGGTCGGATTTGCCCTCCCTTCCCCTCCCCTCCCCCTTCCCTTTTCTCCCCTTGGGCGTAGTGCCGTCTCTCCCGTAGGAGAGTCCCTAAATGCCAGACAACATGGTTCAGCGATACGATACCAATTGTACGAGAAGCGTTTTGTTTTCGTAAACTACTCTACGCCGTATCGCGGACATACCTTTTAATACCTTAATATAGAAAAATAATCGGTATCAGACAAACGCGAGCTGTTTTTATATTAAACTTGTATAATATCGTTTTTTTTTAATAAAATTCCTGAAAAACAATTTTTTATCATTTGTACTTTTTGTTTAACTTGAATTGTAAGAAAGACCTACGAACGAAATAAGATTTAAATGCGTAGCACAAATACACAAATCGTAATACTGTACCCTTACATTGATTTGTAGTTCATTTGTGGAATCGCCCAATTTCATTGGGCGATCAAGATTCTGTGTTTGGAGGCACAGTAAAGAAACGGATTCGGATTCTTCGCGCGGGAGACGGGAACGGAACGTAGTCGGAACGTAGTCCTTTATATCGTCGAGCAAAAGTAGGCTTAGAATCCGTCATGAATCGGGACACATTTATCTGTTTTATCAACAGTGGGACCACTACACAACCGCTATCCCGTCCGGGAGGAGGAGGAGGAACAATGAGAAAGACAGGGGCACTCTCTCTCTCTCTCTCTCTCTCTCTCCCCCCTTCTCTCTTTCTCTCGAGAAGGTCGGGTGGAACCGGCACAATAGGCCCCAATGACTTGCCATAATTGCGCGCTCGCGGCGGAGCACGGTCTACTGCCGGCTTCGTGTCAATTCGAGTGTCCGATCGCATTCACGTTGGGAGCACTGGATGGCGTGTACGTGTACGAGGGCCACGCTACGCGCGTCTCGAACGCGCCACTCTTTCTCTCGTATCGACGATCTCTCTTCCTTTCGGGAGGAGAGACGTTTGGTCTTCGCTCGCGCCTCGCGCCTCGCGGAGTGGACCGGTGACGCGCGATTATCTCGATCGCGTTTGTTACGAACCGCATTTATTCCTACTATAATGGCGGCGGGGCCCGAGATAAGAATTTGCATGAGGTATACCTGATCTTTTAATCTTTTTTTTTTAACTTTACTTTTTTATTTTTTTTTTTTTTTTTATACTTATAACACGGATTCCAACGACAATAATTGCATTCTGTATCGTAATGAGCCTTAAATGCGTCTCACAAATTAATTGAGTATATATAATTTGAGTAGGTTTCTTAAAGAAATATATAAAAAAAATATAAAAAGAACCAAAATCGATAAAAAGCAATAGGTTAGATGTTATTACTAAAAAAAAAATCATCCTTTAGGAACTCTTTCAATTTAAAGAAATTTTTATTATAATTAAATGTTAATTTAATGGCAATTAATGCCATTAATCTAGTTGAAACGAATCCAAATACAGACTGAAATGTTAATCATCGTCACTTTTCATTTTGACAGATGACTTTTTTTACAATTCAACTTATATGCAGCATTACGATTACGGAAGATGGGTGATATGATTTGTATATTGTATAATTATATAAAGAAAATTGAATATTAATAATAAGAAACCTAAAACTTTCTATAAAAAAATCTCTCTCTCTCTCTCTCTCTCTTCCTCTTTTTTTTAAAAATTAATAAATTTTTATATTTATCAACTTTAAAATTTTTTCTAGACAAATATCTAAAATTGAGATATAAAACATCTCGCATGCTTGCGGTGTCACTGACTTATTTGTAATATGTAACCTCTCTCTCTCTCTCTCTCTCTCTCTCTCTCTCTCTCTCTCTCTCTCTCTCAAAGGAAGTTCTGTAAAAACGTAGACGATCGATAATTGTATTTTTTCGATCAAGACGGACGGAGCGGTTTATTTTATAATGTGTGATAGGTGTATCTGTAAGACGGATTCATTAGATTAACATATGACACATCTCTAAATCGACGATTCAATGTTCCATCGATACGACACGTTCGGAGATTCAAGAATGTGGTTCAATCTTAAGGCCGACGCGTTAAATGGTATTATCAGCTGATTGAATGGCGCTTCGATGGTCCAAATCGAGAAACAGGTCGTACGGTCGAAATAACGCGAAAAAGTCGACAACCGCAGGATAGGGGTATTACGGGGATAACGGGGGAGGGTAAAGAATGAAAGAAGGTAGAGGAAGGGAGAGCCCCCCCGCAGCTGGTAAAGGGTTTACGCTCCGTCAGCCTCGCATACATGCCGCTCGTCTTTTCTTCCACGTGAGCGTTTCAGCTGGTATCGGGCGTGCAATCACACGGAGGATTAAGATGAAGGCGGTGTGCGGGAAACACGTAAGGGACTCTCACCATATCTTCACGGCGTTTGCCTTTATTTTCTCCGCTGGATCACGAAAGCCGTTGACGGATTATCCCTGCGCCCTCCTTCCCCTTTCTCCTTCCAACTCACAAACTGATGGGTACCATCGTCTCGATTATTATAATGAACCATATCTTTAAAATCTCGCTTATAAGTGCTTCTTCTGTTCTGTTCTTATACTGCAAAATATCAAAGCGAGACGTATCGCGAGAGAGAGAGAGAGAGAGAGAGAGAGAGAGAGAGAGAGAGAGAGAGAGAGAGAGAGAGAGAGAGAGAGAGAGAGAGAGAGAGAGAGAGAGAGAGAGAGACGTAGCGCGATGTCTCGCGCTAAATATGTGTACATCACGATATAATGTTCTCGCGGCGCTACTGCGTATTGTTTATTTATGTTTAAAACGAGGTAGGTAAATCTAGGTATATCGCGCGGATTTTGAAAGCGTGCAAAATATATTTCATTAATTATATTACTCTTGACGTTATAACGTTATAAAGCTAATGGATCGATATATTTTCTGATTGTTGTAATCGGCATTGATTTATGATATGAGAATAGTGAATTTATTGAATGGATACAACATGATTTTGTGCAAATGAATTGCAATTGGAGGAAAGAAATTAATAAAAGGAGGAGAAAAATGCTGGAGAAAGAGAACGCACTCGTTAACGAGTTATAATAAGACTTATTAGTAAGCAACGATTGAGAAAATATCGAGACACCACTAGAATCGAAACGATTTCCAGAGAGGAAGAGAACGATAGAGATGATTCTTTTGAAGTTTGTTGATATATATTTTTGTATATATTTTTGTTTTTGTATATATTTTTTACAACGCAAAGTTGCTAATTGTTGATTACTAATCGAGTCGACTCGTAAATCATGAGGATATCTATCTCGTATACGAAAATGTCAGATTTTATGTCAGTTTTGAATTACCGCTGAATAACGATTAACTTTTTCTATGTAATGTCGATATATCTAGTATTTAAATAATATAAAGACAAATGGTCTTGATAAATATATTAAATATTATATTATTTACAATCCTAATGTAATGTCCTTTCTTTATAAATTGTACCATATCGATACCATCCGGCGAATATAAGTTACACAAAGTAATTTTTCTGTAAAAAATTCTGACATACAAAATCAAAACTTTATTGCTGCTTATAATATGTATATATATATATATATATATATATATATATATATAATATTGTGTAATATTATGTAATATATATATATATATATATATATATATATACATAAAAACATAACGCGCATGCGCAACATGCAAAGATGCACATGTGCACGTATGCATACACACGTACATACGCATTTATGCGTTCTCCCTCAGCACACACATACACACATAACTACACGTACTACAGATACCTCTTGCACAATATCATTATGCGCGTAACATTTATAATCTGTCAGAGTTAAGTATGTTTAGCAAATCATGCATGAAGGAAGATGTAACAAGTTAGGTAAAAATGCTAAATATAATTTTAACTTTAGCGTAACTTAATATTTTTCAATCAGTATAAGAGTTTATTTGTTTTGTGTGCTTTCACAACTCAAGAATTATTGGTCCCCTTATTGGTTCTATATGTGGTGTCCTTTTCTATATATGGTGTCAAAGTATCAAAAATATCGATTTCACTGACAGATTTATCTACGAATAATCTCGTGGGGAATCCATGAGACATAGTTTTGACAAGTTTTTCCTCTTAGGATCATCGTGTACGAATATCTTCTCTGTTACCAAAAGATAGACAGAAAAGAGAACCGCATTTCTCGATGCAAATGATAAATGAACTGTTTACCTGAAATATTGATTGGCAGATGTATCTATTACAGTTTTATCAATTCATCTAGTCGTAGCAACGGCATAATATTGTCCATTAGAACTTTTTAATATACAACTAATTCTCTCTCTCTCTCTCTCTCTCTCTCTCTCTCTCTCTCTCTCTCTCTCTCATTTATAATGATCTTTTACGATGTAGTAATATTCTTTTTCATATGTATAATTTTTTGAGAAAAGTAAAATTTGAAATTTTTTTTCTAATAAATAAATATTATATTAGAAAGGTCATATAGAGTCTGAAAATAATTTTGAGGATATTACGTGTATAAACGCATGTACATCCTCTATTTCTTTTTCTTTATTTGTGAATTCGTGCGCGTGTGTATTTAAAAAGTTAAAGATTTTATTTTGTAAATTATCTTGATCAAATAATATATATGATTTTACACATTATTATGCGCACTATTGACTTGGTGATAGAAATTGTAACATAGTAATAAAGTAAGATTTAATGGTCGATTAAAAATACTACAAGTTTCATAGCTCGATCTATATATTGATACATCCAATAGTATCTCAATTTTATAAATAATATAAATATCAAACATAAAGAAGATTAGAACAAGACGGCAGTTTAGATGTTACAATACGTTAAAAATTGTTACAAATTTCTGTAATAAGAAAATAATAGCAAATGGCAAATCAATAATCCATCTTACCCTTTGATTTTATGTTTTGTTTTATGTCTCCTACTTTCCTTTACGATATAAATATAATTTTGACTAAAATGTGTTGTATAGATATTCTAATTATAATAAACATATATCTATTTTTAGGAAAAAATAATATTTTTTTATTAATTTCTTGAAAAGCTCATTTAATTAAGTCATTTAATTAAGTTCTTGTAAGGGCAAAATAACTTTTTTTATAAAATTAGGCACAAGGCGTCTCTAATTGTAAGACACAATTCCGATTAACTGCGCTAAAAGGACCTTCCCAGACAAGAAAATGCTCCAGAAATGCTCAAAGCATTGCCGACAATTTGCTCGATCTATATAATCTTCATTTTTACTAATACCTACAGTTCGAAACATTCTTCCGCACTATTTCAAGCACTGTTTTCGAAAATACAGAGAAAAATATTTATAGGATTTCTGGCCAGTACAATAAGAGATTTCCCCGCGATCATTAGAAGCGATTAGCCTGCTGACATGATATTGTCCTACGGATAATATTTAGCGTTATCCGATTTTGTTGCTTGGAACCTTTTCGATCCTTCTTCTTGCCATTCGATTCCTGCGGCGTTTCTTCCGCCTTTTAGCTTCTTAGTTCGCGTGGTTGGCCAAGGGAAAAAGGGTTGTCAGCCGGCTGGCCAAATATTTATCGTAATTAAGTCCAGGAAAAAGGATTTTCCTGCACAATGTCCAATACCGAAATACATCCAAGTGTTCGAGAGTATCCAAACGGATTTTCATTCTTCAATTGCAAGATGGTATTATATCTCGAACGGCAGAAGCTGCGAGATGGCCCCGAGCGACTGATTTCCCTAACCGGTGATTCCGAACTCGACCGCTTGGAATAATACTTGGTGCATTGTGTCGGCGATTTTCCGTTCGCTCTGATCCCCTTCAAGATATTTCTTCCACTTTTGCGGATGCCGATTCGTCGATTTCGAAACATACACGTATTTTAGAAAATATCATGTACCAAGGAAAAGATCTATAGTACAGACCTATAGAATCTGTCTGTAGAAACAGATTTATATTACAATGATTTATATTACATAATGAAAGTTATTAAGTAGTATGCGAAGCTGCTTTTTAATTCGATCGTAATTTCTGACTTAAGATTTCTGTTTCCTAGAATCTGTTATCTTTTTGACAAAATATCGTACTTTTGTTACAAAACTTTTAATATACCATTATTCATTAAACTTAATATGAACTTTCAATATTGAACCTCTCGATAAATAAATCTTCAATAAAAGTCAAAACTTTGTTTAAACTAAGCTCTTTGAAATGAAATAATTATGATATTTGTTCGATTAGATTACGACTATACAAATTAGAGTATAGACAATACTTTCCGTATAGAAATTCATACAATTCATATAATTCATCTAATTGCTCCAAGTACTCTATTTTGTAGTACTTTTAAATATACTTTATGAACAGAATGCAATTAAATATCCTGGCGGACGTTGCAATTGCTAGGATGCATCCGATGATCGTCGAGAAAGATGACGGCATAAACGCGTCACTTTTCATATACATACACATATATATATATATATATATATATATATATATACATACATACATACACACACACACATATATATATGTGGGGTGTGTGTGTGTGTGTGTGTGTGTGTGTGTGTGTGTGTGTGTGTGTGTGTGTGTGTGTGTGTGTGTGTGTGTGTGTGTGTGTGTGTGTGTGTGTGTGTGTGTGTGTGTGTGTGTGTGTGTGTGCGTGCAACGTGTAAAAGTTATAACGTTAACTTCGTCCCCCTCCCTCCTTTCCTGCAATAATTATATGCTCCTCGTGATACGCGTGATGATTTCCACACGCTCGCAATTTTGACACACCTGCCATATGCGCGTCTATCCACGAATTAATCACCCTTTATGAAGATATTGCATATGACATTCGTACAGACGCAGTCATCATGTATAGGCACCGTTATGCGCGTCTGTATCACGTTCTACGAATGCATCAAACAAATTCATTAAACGATGATATTTTGTAAGAATCGCTGTTTCTAATTGAGAGATGAGCTTTATTAAATTACAACTATCACTTTACGCTTTGTAAAGAAGAGAAAGGGAATGAGGGTTACTATATAATTTGTTTTCATTACTACTAGCAAAATTTCTAAATAGGTTATTTAAATTATTATTAAATGTTTTTTGTTTTGAAAAAAATTGAAATGATATATGATATGATGTTGAGGAGAGATTTAAACGCAAACTTCTCTTATATGATTCTCATATGAGTTTTTGTAGAAGAAAAATTATTTAATAATATCTACTCGTAAACTAAACTGATGAGTTTTCTACTGAAAATATATAACTATCTCTTTTAATTTAAAGTTGCGACGAATTGATTTTATCGCGCGAGGCCAGTCATTCCCGGCATAAAGGACGCAATAACTTCGCTGACAAAACGTTGGCATCACGCCAGTCGATTTACGAAAACGACTTTGTCGGATCAACTTGGAACGCGCTCGCTGGGCAAAATCATCGCGATCGGAGGATGATCGAGGAGGACAGCTTTAGCGGACGGTGGCATCGCAGTCATCGGCTGTAGTCCCACGTCCGTGGCGAGGGTTGGCAGTTAAGATGGATCACCGCGCGGCACACGGTGTCGTCAAAGCTCCAATCCCGTTGCCGTGAGCGGATGACTTTATGTGTCTGTTGTTGTTGTGATTTTATTGTATTACATCTAAAACGCACGTTCCAGGGTGATCTGGCTTCGCGTGCCTGGATAGACTTGTTACTTGTTTGCGGGCAACGTACGCGTCTGCATTCTATTTATGTTAAAATTGTTGTTAAATTCTATAAAGATCTCGACTTCTAGAACGAAAGAAAAATTATAAGAAAAATTGTCGCGGAAATAATAATTTAATTGAAAAACTACTTATCATTTTAAAGTAGAATGCATCGCGTTGCAACAAGTTATTATAATATCCAGCAATTTCAGCTGATAACATTTTTAAAGTGATATAAACATTAAACTTATCGCAAGAAATTTAAAAAGTTGACAAATTATTAACGCTAAACATTTTGGATCTGTTTTGTGTAAATTGACATACACATCGAGATGGCTCACTTTAACAGGAAAACAGCCAGTTGATTTGTCTCATTATTCAGACATCATTTCACATAAAATATTTAAGTACGGTTGACAAGGATAAGTAGATGAGATATTTTATATTTCGTATCAAAATATGTCAAAATGAGAAATATAAAATATTTCGTAAGTAAAGTATTGATTTTTTAATATATTTAAATGCATCGTAACAAATTCTTCAATCGATCGTCAATTTTCGACTAGAATTGCCTCACGAGCAATTTATATTTGCATTTGATCGACGATATCGTGAATGTCGAGTCAACCAAATTAGGATGGCAAAAGGGTGACGGGAAGGATAATTCTCGCGTCAGAGGGTATCTGCCGATAGTAGCGGATAATAGTTAATAGTAATTGATATAATGAGCGTTTCACGCCCGGATCGTTTTATCCATTGTAGCAATCTATTTTCGTACCATCGTTAGCGTCTGGTGTTGGTAGACGGTGCGATGGTGATATCGAAGCGTACAGCCGCGCGTGTATTTCATCAAGAGCCCGGCCTCTTCTCTCCCTCATTATTCTCACCCCTCAAAGAACACGCCGGTAGGTGAATTAAATCGTCATCTGTTCTTGCTCCGTAATGCTCCCTGATTGGTTTAATTGGGACTGTTGCGCGCTAATATGCAAATGCCTGACCGCTTGGATCATCGATACGTGATGTATCCAAGTGTCGAGAATAATGTAGAAATGTATACAAAAGACACTGTATCATTACATCAAAACTGAATTAATACAATACCTTGATTAGAGAGTGCTTTTTGCATAGTCACACAAGTGTGAATACTACTAGCGATGTGCTCGATGTGCGGTATAATAGAACAGAAAGGATAGTGAAAGTTATTTTTATTTGTATTATCAAATTTTTATTTACACCAACACACTCACTGCCAAGCAAATTTTCGATAAGATTGTCAAGAAAGTGATGAAATTCTTGAAAAATGCAATTGATATAATGTATTTCAATAGTGCAAAACATTAGAATCGTTGGCTTAAAGGTCTCATGACTCGATCTTAGATATTTTCTTGTCCAAAAATCTTTTTCTTCGTTAGATAAACAAAATAATCTGTTGTAGACGTTAATAAAATAAATAAAGCAGCTTAATTTATAAAAATAATGATACGATAGTCACGTTAATAACCTCTTGGAAATCATAATGTGACAAAATTAAATTGAATTGAATTTTTTAAATAAAACTCCATATTTCCTGGTGCACTATTTGATACAACTTTTGTCTTTAGTTTTGTTTTATTACAAAAAATGATATAAAGCGCAAGTAGACACACACACACACACACACACACACACACACACACACACACATACACACACTCGCGCACGGATAAATCTTAAATATCATCGTGACTACCATCATATAATAATGAATAAAATGTCCGCAACCGCCGTTTTAATTAACATTAATTTTGCATCTTTAAATAGAGATTCAAGTTAAGAGATATAAAATATTTTACAAATTAATGTTTCTATAATATTATAATAGAAATATTATTTTAAGGTCTTACGCTTCCTATTACTGTTAGTTTTGTATTGTAGAATTATTTTATTTGTTAATTAAAAAAAAAACGTCACGAATAAATTTACAGAGCTTGAAAAGTATAAAAGAAGCTGTATAATAAGAAAAAAGATATTTCCATAAGAAATTTATTATTGCTTGAATCATAGTTGTTAAGCATGCATTTCAGATCATAAAGAACACCCAGGGTGATCTTAAAAATGGAGATATCGATACGTGGTCCGTTGCATTTCTGCGGGGTTATTGATATCCAATGGCCCGTTCACGATCGGCTTATTGTCGAAAAACACTTCGCACCAATTTTCTCACAGTCTCTTACCGCAGTCTTGAAAATCCGTTGAATTGCAAACGTTTAATGAGTCGCATTCATGAATCTTTCATAAGCTGGATTCTCGATTGTCGAATCGAGTTATAGTTATACTGTACACAATCACATCTTTTTTTTTTTAAAAATATCTATTATTAATGAAAAATAATATCGATCCCGATTATATTGTATTGTAGTTGAGTAATAGGTAAATATTTATACATTGATTTTGCTCTTAAAATGAGATCTTTTCTGGCCTAAATCTATTGACATCCGTATGGAATCAAAAGTACATACATTTAACAAGGCATGAATGTGGATTTTATACCCGCTAGAAGAATACCGTGTGATATCTTTACCAATCCAATTGAACATCACGGTTATTATTGGTTAACCTTAATTGAATTAAATCAAGCTAATAAATGTCAGTGAACATCGGCTCTTTGATCCTCCGATGGTGCTGCTCCTCACGCCAATTTACACTGGTTAATGAAGCTTCTCCTTTGCTAATTAAAAAAAAAAAAAAAACGCGTTTCTTATGATTTTCGGTAAAGTTTATGTGAGAACAAAATGTGTAAATTAAATGAGGAAATAACGAAAAGTTTCAGATATCTGGCTATTGCTGCAATTTTGTGCCGTCTTTTTTACGATTGCGACACAGTCAACAATATTTATAAATGTAAATTTGTAATGTTATGAAGAACGACTACTTTTCTGGACTCTCATCTAATATTAAAGACGAGGCAATTATGTCGAGGCACTTTTTTAAATTTAAAAATAAACTTTTCACACGGAGCACGGCGCACAATGTCGGTTTAAAAGATCATTCAGAAACTGAATTTTGAATCGTTCACGTCGTATGCATCGTGCGCGCACTTTCATCTCTGTTTTCGAAGAATAAAAGTGCAAACGGGAGCATTTTGTCGTACAAACGCTTGCGAAATCGATTAAGTAAGCGGCAAGAGTAAGTAGGAATAAAGGAACGATTAGAAATGTCCTGGGTATAAGGATGAGGGAGTCGATTTGTCAATGCATTCGAAATCGATGGTGCAAGATGTAAGATGTGTCCCGCGGAGTCAAGCCAGCGGGAAGTCAGGGCCGTGTAACAAGTGGCATCCAGAGCCAAGGGTTCTTTTTTTCATCTCGAGGAACCGTCCATCTTGAAATATCCCACCACGGGCTTCGGGCTTACGCGCGCTTGTATCTGGGATAAATATGTTTATGAAAATGAAAAAATTAAATCGAACCAATGATGTCGTTTTTTATTTTCATTTTCCGAGAGTCTATATAAATCCGCTTGCGACAGTTGAATAGAAACTTTTTTAATTACTAAATATTTGTAGACGATGAATGAAATTTCCCCAAAAAAATAATTTAATGTACAGACCAAGAATATAATAAAATAACAGAAAGAAATATGGACAAATCTTGGCAGGCAGGAGGTTCCAGGCTTGTGTACTCTGCCTCAAATGATATTTTCCAAGAATCTCTTTCATAATAAAGAATATTATTATTTAAGATAACGCTGGCGTAAGGAGATATTTTTAAGAAGATAGACACAGGATCCATTAAATATATATCAATCTTTTTTAACGTAATCTTAAAAATTTAATATTTTTAAAATTTAATATTTTATTTAAAAGACATTTTTATTTTATTTATGCATAAATAAATGCACAAATGAATTAAAATGAATTGAAAGGAATATAAAAGGTACGGAATGTTAAGATAAAAATTTCTAAGCGAAATCTCTAAGCAATGTCAAATTAATTTGTTCTCTTGTCATGAGAATGAAAATAAATAAATAGAAATAGAAGAATGTAGAAAAGAGAATATATTTTTTGAATTCTATTTCCAATTATATGATCGCTTATTAGAGAATTATCATACCTTCGCAACTTAGGTATTTATTGTCTTAAATTCGCCAATCGTTCGCGGATCGTTTTTGGACAGGAAATTGTACGTGTATATTTGTTTTATCAATCATTTAAAAATAAGATCCGCGAACAATTACATTATTATATTAATCTTTACGACCGAGCATAATCGTCCCGAGTTTTCTCATTCCGTAAAGAGTCTATTCGACTAATTGCGCACATCTCGCGGCCCATCGTATTATCGCCTTGGACGAGGAGCGCGCGCCAAGAAGCAGAGAGAAGAAACGGTGGCAAATTAATATATCCGCTTTTTAATCCCAATGTAGAGGTTAATTCTAGCCGAGGGAGACGAGAAAACGAGATAACATGGGGGCCACGCGACAGGAAGACGGTCTCTTGCCCTCCGAAAGGCCGGACCCCTCTCTTCCCGTTGCTTCCTTTCGTTCTCCTTCTTCTGGAGAAGCCTTTCTTCTCCTCTGTATTCCTCCTCTCAAGAGACCACCAGAATAATAACGCGTAATAACGCGAGCGATTAATCAATTAAATGCGGCGAAAGCCACGATTCTCCCCGAATCTCGTGGTGCACGTTGCTGCGCGGAGCATCATCGTTCTCGTGTGTCCTCGGTGGTGTCCGCGTTCCAAGATTTTACGACAACGACGAGACTTAAATTGTGCTTAAGTGGGTGGCGCGCTAGATTTATTCCAAACGAGCGCGTACTTCCATTATTTTCGTATTTGACTGGTGTCGCGAGGTGAGAAGCTGTACCGCCATGAAATTATTTCCTTGCGCCATAAACTTAATTAATTAAAAATTAATTACTAATTAATGATTAAATTACTAATATGTCGATGTGTTACAGCAAAAAAAAGTTTTCTCTCGTGTTTACTTTTCGGGTTTACTTCTGGGAAGTGATTGCACAATTTAAAAATTGTATGTTTCAGTATGAAATTTTATACGAGAGAGGATATTTCGAAGATTCATCACGATGTATATTTTAGAGCAGGACGGAAGAATAAAGAATAGAAATAGCAAAAGATAGAGAATAAAAAAGTAAAAATCGGAAGATTACGACGTTATATCACGCCGTTATAATTTTATAAATATAAGAATAAAAGTTCTCCTGAATATTTTTACCGACACCGGGAAAGGATCAATTATAAGGCCAGACATGTGAGAAACTTTGTCATTTCCGAGTCGTCGAGCCGGATTCTCGAGCATCGAATTCTCCACGCTCTCGAATCCTTCCCTCGGTCATCGCGGACTTTCGAGAAGCCGTCCGCTGCATTCCTTGTCCTTGGCTAGGATTTTTGTACCATACCAAGGTGGCACGTTGCATTGGTGAGAAAGAGGAGAGCTTCCGCGAGAGAGCGACTAGCACGTCGGAGCACGCGCGGGCAAAACATTCTAATCTAAAGTCGCAAGAAGCGGGAGAAGAGTCGAGAGGAGAAGGAGCGAGGGGGGGGGGGAATAAGACGAGCTGGGCAGCGGGGGGATTTATTTTATGGCGTGTAATCCTCCGTGTCGAGGTGCGAAAGGGCTGTAACTCTTTTGTTGGCACCACGGGGTGTCCGCGCTTCCAAAGCAACCGCTAACTAATTCCTCCCGTGAATGCTCGCTCCTTACATCTTTAAGCGTCGTTCATACCCCTCCGCTTCGCTCGTTCGCTCAACGATTGCGTTCGTCTGTGTGTCTGCGTATAGGCTGCATTATGAACGATGTACAAACACGTGCCCGAACGAATCGATTCGTAGGATAATTGCTTATCCGGATCCAACATCCAACATCGTCCTGTTGAAAAGATGGAACAATTTGGTAATTGTGCGAGTAGAACGGAAGTAATTTTTCAAATCGATAAATTATTGATACGGAATTATTTGAGCGGAAAGCAATTTAAAAGTCAAGTAAATTGTGAAAAGAGAAACAAGCTCGACTCCAATTGCGTCACTTATAACAAGTTTATTTTTTATTACTTTAAATTATTTTAAAAGATAACGCAAAGGGAGGCTCAAATTTTATTTTGTTTTAATTACAATCTTGAACAATTTAATATATTAATTTATTTACTGCCATTTTAAAGATCCAATTAAATTGACATTTTTATTGAAGAATCAAAATTTGTATTTACCTCCCAAATGCGGGAGATGACAAATTATAAGAAAAAGTTCGATAGCAGGATTTGAGATACGACAATATAAATATATCTAGAAAAAAAAAAAATAAAAAAATCGATATCTAGTGATCTTATTATATATTACTGTGTAAATATAAAAATCACATTGAATAACTTGATTCTCTTTGATAATGTAGCGGCATAATGTAATTATGTACACTTTAAATAAATTTTCTACATTTAATCAATTTATGCTTTATATTTGTTTGTATATCTTTTAATAAACTCACTTGTTTCGTTATTTACTTTATATAAAACTACTCATACGTTACTTTATAAGAATTATTATATTATAATCATTAACATTTCACGATTTTAAAAAGGTAAATATTTCTACACAAAATTTTACAAGGTAAAGGGTCGAAAAATTTTTATATTTTATTCAAGCTCGCGTTAAGTTACTTTATTACCTGAAAATAAACGGTTTTTAATATAAAAGTACAAGACGATTTAGTCTGGTCGCTAGTTAGTACATAGTTTTCGTTAGTTGTAATTTCTGTGCGCGGTAACATCCAGATTTAACGTGGTTTCCAAGCAAAATAGCTCGCGCGTGCAAAGAGCGTCTTCGACGTGTCTACGTTTTAATGCATTAAACGAGTCATTTGCTCGCCCCATTCTTCCAGCAGTATGCGAGCATATACTCGCACGTGGACACATCGTTCGAGCCGCCGACACGACGACGACGACGACGACGACGACGACGACGACGACGACCACAGCTACCAGTAATCAGTCGTGTGCGTCTCATTCCTATACGAGTTTCCTGCGTCTCACGAGTGGGCGATTCTTACTGTCGTTTCTGCGTACAAACAATAGGACAAAATACGTCTGTCTCTTTGAGGCTCTTCAATTCATTCACAAGTCTGGCAAACAGCAAAATTTAACAGTCTTCGTTACTCTCCAATTATTATTTTAAAATGTTCAAATTTATATTGAACTAAATTGTAAAGAGGGAAAAAGGCCTGCGGAAAAAGATAATTAATAAAAGACGCAAATTATTGAGTAAAAATTGTCTTGGTCGGGTCGAAAAATTAAAAAAAGTAATGTTGGAATTGACTATCAAAGCGAGTCAATTTCTCTTGAATTTAAATTGAATTTAAATAATTATTTATTATTATTACTATTATTATTACATAAATTAATTAATCTAATAATTAGAAAAATTGGAATTTTAATAATTTTAACAATTTCTAATATTAATAAACTTAATTTTGTGATAAACTTAATTAGTGTTTCTTCATTATTAGTTTTTTGTAATGGAGCAAATAAGGTTGAAGGAGATAAATGATAAAATAAAAATAAAAGCAAAAAAGATTGACGAAATGTCACGAAATGCTTTGAAACGAGTTGTGCATTCTTCCTAATTTCCAAAATGCCTAACGTTGAAGTTGAAATTTATGGAAGCATTTGATCCCTCGATCCCTGGTTGTGTGAAAAGGATACTCGATGATTAATTTTGCGGTAATGCGGGCAATTTCCAGTCATTATGACTTGCGCGTTACGTGCGCGCGGAGATGAGATGATGTCAAGATGTCGAGAGAGAGAGAGAGAGAGAGAGAGAGAGAGAGAGTCGTGTGATCACAGCGCCGAGGCGCATCTCGTTGCATCGCACCGTTCCCTCTGTGCACAACAAGTTATGCTGAAAGTAATCCGTCGAGACGAAATGTAAAGTCACCCTTCAAACTACGCGGGTACCGTGACTAATCGATGAGTACGCAGCCAGTCGCCGGTATGAATCGAATCGAATTCGAACCGTGTGCTCGTCCGTGCACGCATTTCCCACTCCCCACACGCTTACGGATCGCGACATTTACAGGGTGCACCGTATTTACGATAGTGCCCCCTCCCCCCCCCCCCTCTCGTGTAATGCAATAGTAAAGCTCTTTGCTAAATAAAAATTTTAGTTGTATCGTATACAAGTGTTGCAGATTTCTCGTTGCGGATATATTTTCGTGTTAATTACTCATTGTGAATTATGACCGCGGTATTGTAAAATTAAATTTCAACTCGGCTATCTTTATCTTATTTATCACACCACGACTACGTTATGCGTGATCGCAATTATTTGTTCCATTCGAATTTGCATCACACAATTTACATCACACGTACAAGTTTTGTTATACACACTTCATCAAGATCAAATAATAAAAATCGAACAAAATTACTTAACAATTTTTTTTATTATTGTTTCCATGCCAAGCGTTTTCCCAAGCGAGATCCCACATTTATCCCACGGCGTGTCCCGTAGGAGCGATAAAGAGGTGAGAAGAGACTGTATATTATACTTTCGCGCGAATGGACCGATGATCGGTATCGCTTATATGTAATACATAATTTTCCTTAAGCTGTGTACAATAATTGCACAATGTCGAATTGCGCGCACGGATACACATATATCGAGGCTCACATATATCAGAGAATAATGAATAAGTCAAGTATGGCTGACAACGCGATGGACCGTAAGATATTAGGGTTTCCCATGACGACTTTAATTGCACCCGTTATTTCCCTCTCGTCTTTGTCCGTTTGTTACCGGACATTATCTGCTGTCGATGAGGCGAGCTCAGGGCCGAAGAATGGGAGAGTTGGATTAATATTAACAGAAGCGGAAATATTGCTTTCCCATGCGGAAATGTAACATTCAATATATAACTTTTAATGTGACTACTAGTGACGATGGAAGTTCAGAAATTTAAGAAAGAGAACATTAGATGAACACTTTGATGAAAAATTATTATTTTTTTATTTTAAACGCGATTCTATTCTTCTTACGTAAGTTTATAAGTTTTATATGATCCATACGATTAATTTTACATAATTTTATATTGTACTTCTGGATTCTTTTCTATTCTTTTTGTTTTATAAAAAGACTGTTCAATGTGTGTGAGATTGAGCTTTTGCTCAAGTAGTTTCACATCATCTTACGTCAAATGTGAAAAAGAAGACTTCCGGTCGTAAATTTTTGCGAGATGTCTACAATTGAATCGGTCAAGATCTAGAAAAACGATGGCATCCGGCGCGCGCCACGAGGTCAAGTAACCGACCTCGTATCCTGGGTCTTGCTTGGACCCGGGGGACTTTATTAGCGACCGCGGCCGCGGGTCAAACTCCTTGACTCGCGACCACGACCAGCTGCCCCCTAGACAACTTGACAATTTATCGCCGTTGTTCTTACGCGCGATTCGTAGTACGTGCAGCCGACAGCCTCATTCATGCGTATATCTTCGTTCAGATTTTAGATATATTCGAAAAGAGTTTCGGATTATTCCATTTCTACATTAATTTCTACATTAATATCAGAAATTTTCAAGATCCGTTTTAAACGAAATTTCAAATTATTATATATGTGTGTGTGTGTGTGTGTGTGTGTGTGTGTGTGTGTGTGTGTGTGTGTGTGTGTGTGTGTGTGTGTGTATGTGTAAATACTAAAGAGGAATCGCTCTTTTTCCTTCATTTAAAAGTTGTTTTTAATATAATTTAATTAACATACGATATCTAATCGCGGAATAAAAAGACTTAATTTTCTTTCATCTGTGCATTATACCAATAATAATATTGATATCGATTACTTGTGTAAATTATCTATCGACAATGTGAAAAATATATTATCATCATCGCTAATATAATGTGAATTAATAACAATGTGCATATAAATATTAAATCAGGCAGATATAATTTCTAGTTAGAATTCAATTGCTCTTAAATGGCCGCAAAATGGCTGCGAATACTTTGTGCGCAGTGCTACGAGTCGTGTTTCCGTTTGCTCATTTATTCACTTTTACCATTAATATAGTTCGTAGTTTTATTATCGATGTCACACACCATTGTATGTGTATGTGTGCGCGTAATACTGTGTCAGTGATGCAAATTGTTATTAGTAAGCGTACCAAGACCATAATAATCTCTCGTCTCTTTCATCCTTAAGCTTTTTGCAAATCGAGCGAAGCAAAGTTGATTATTCCGCAGTGCAAATTCAATTTTCTATACATTTGTTTCGAGACAATATCTTCTTTTGCAGTTATTTTCGTCAATTACCGATTGTCTCGGAATAATCGTAACCTCACGCGAGTATAATTTATTCTTCCATGGCATGTGCGCTGCATTTCAACGAGACACTTTAACTGAACTGTTTCCCCCACATATTACTGCAAATTTACGCAGTAAGTGGACATTTGTTCACTTTATTGTCGCTGAAGATTGACAATCAAACACTACGCGTTATTTGCGTGACATGAATATTTCAAGGACAACAAGTTTCTTTTTTTCACAAATTACACACATACATATATATATATACAAATGATATAACATACAAAAAAATTTAAATTTATATAATATCAGACTCGAAGGGCTGATAGAATTTTTTTCAGTATCAGAGGATTATTTGAATGTCATTGAGATTTTGAGCATGACAAATCGTGATACGAAAGAATTAGATTTTCTAGATTTTGGTATATATTAGCGGGTGATTTGGCACGTGAGCATTCGTGCTTAAGAGGTTACTCTAACGTCGCAAAAATATGCCCGGTATATTCACTCACTGCAACCACCATTTGAGCAACACTCGCGGCCCTTTAAAACAAATAGACTGGCAAACCTCACGAATCAGAGAGCGTAAAACACAGGGAATAGTGAGTCGCCGGATATTGAAAGAGATTTATAGGGCTTAACCCCTACGTCGCTCGGTCTGAAAAGTGCTTTGCACAAGTGGCACAGCTGTGTCATAAAACGGCCGCTATTATCGACAGAAATTACACCATTGCTGATCGATACCATCGAAATCTGATTGCTTTTGTAAAATTGTGATGTTTAAAAAAAAAAAAAAATAAAATTATTAGCGAACCGATTAACTATATACGTATTCTATGAATATTTTTTTACCGCTTCTGGGAATTAATTATGACACTTTGAGAACTATTTTACTCACAGATTAACAGATTGCTCATCACCGTTTGCACCGTGTGCGTCATATTGTCTCATTGGTAAGTGGATTATTCACCTATCACTTATTCGCTACAAAGCGTGAGCAATAAGCGATTGATTAAACTTAACTTACAATACTCGTGCTTCCAAATATATTCAGCAGATATATTCGCTATTGAACACTGAAAACTTTGCTCCAACTCTATAAATTTTTGAGAAATATATCGAATTAATTTGGTAAGAATCGACACGTAGTGTCTAAAATATGTAAATGATTTTTTCTCTTCTAGCTTCTACGTACTATTATTATTGTAATCCTTGTGTTTTATTCGCTTTATTTATCGCAACACAAATCCTCAGTTAAAATTTTTTGTCTCCGAGTTGTAATGGCTGTATAGACAATTTCAAACGAGAGTTCAATGAGAAGAAACGGCGTTAGAAGAGAAGCGACAAAAAAAAAAACATGCGTATATATTATATTATATGGTGGGTGGCACGCGCCCGATGCCGTAACTTTAATACAAACGCTTAACAGGCTTGGTGTAACACGAGACACACCGGAAAAGACGTCAGCCGAGTGTCACTCAGTCATTCAGTCGACTCCGCTCCGTTTCGTGGTTGGTTCTTACTCTCCCCCTTCTCTCCTCTCTCTCTCTCTCTCTCCCCCCCCTTCCTCTCCCCCCTCCCCCATAAAGTGCGTACGCGAATATGAGGCGTGCATACACGCTACGCACGCGCATTCTCATTGCGAGGGAGAAGACCGGAACACATCAGAGAGATAAGAGGTAAAGGGAGAAACGACACGAGCCTCATCCGATATTAATTCGTCATCTCTTTTCATTCTTTTCAAATATATATGTGTGTATATGTGTGTGTGTGTGTGTGTGTGTGTGTGTATATATATATATATATACACATATAAGTGGTTGAATAGCGGATACTAAAATTGAAAAAATATATAGACATTTTAAATATATTCAGATTAATATTATCAAAATCAAATATTTATGTACAATATCAAAACGTTAAGTTAAGCTAAAAATTTATGACAAACTTATGGGAATATCTAAAATAAGTTTATCGTTTATACATAAACAAGCCTGTGTTTGAATATCTCTGTATTACGAGCGTAAATGAGAAATTCTGATCGATATTTTTGAAGGTCACGAAAAATAAGTAGCAGATGCACTAGTTTTAATAATTTTTGTACACAAGAGAAAAAAAATGGGAAGAGATGATACAGGACACGAATATTAATTGTAATTGTCTATTTCGTTTTTTTTATTTTTTCACGACCTTATTCTATTTCACGAAACGAATCGATTATTTAAACAGAAAATGCAGCGTCTAAAAGAACCAATCTTGATTTTTAGCAAGAAAATTTTTGATCGAGCCATTGGTTAATAGTCCAATTAATAGTCCATTATAAATGAGTCTCATTAAAGAAAATATATACAGGATGTTCCGCGAGACTTCTGCCACCGTTCGTAAAAAAGTAGATCGGGACCGAGAGAAACGTAAAAGTCCTGTATCATTTTGTGTATTCCCAATAATAATCGAGATATTAATTATTAAAAATCATTTATTCGAGATATTAATTATTAAAAATCACCGTATTAGCTCGTCTCACTGGCAAATGTAAACGGCTACGCACGAGCCTTGAAGTAAACAATTCCTCACGCGCCTATCAACAATGATCGCCGAACGAGAGTATCTTACCGCGCGTTGATTTTTAATAATTAATATTAATATTAATATCTCTAATTAATATTAATATCTCGATTATTATTGCGAATATCACAAAATGGTATAGGACTTTTATATTCATCTCAGTCCCATCGATTTTTTTACGAGCGGTCGCAGAAGTCTCGCGGAACACCCTGTATATTTTTATATAAAGGCGAGATTATAAGCAAATCTATTTTAGCGAAATAGAAATTTTTTATCTTACAATAATCATTGTCAATCTTATAATATCATTGTGTTAAATATGTGCTTACTGATTACGTTAAAAACTTGATTACGTTAAACGTTGAATAAATGGGAAATTCTTTGTTATTATTGTAAATCAGAATCAGCATCGTCAATGTTTATACTTTCATTAGGAAAGATGCATAGAAAAAAAATTAGTTTTAGTAAGTCAAGATAGATATTCTTATATAAGCGAACATTATAACCTTCTTAGAAAATTTTATTGATTTGATTGAATTTATATTAATACAAGCTATTTTTGCAATTCTTCAAGTCAAGAACATTTTTCATAGATTTGAAAATTATAATATTCTTGCTTATAATCTTTTTTCTGTGTAATCAATTTTATGGCCATTTGAAAGGGTTATTTTTTTAAATACATTGTTAATAAAGGTAATTTTACATTTAATGACATTATTATATTATTAATATGCATTTTCTATATATTATTAATATATAGAAAAAAAATTAGTCGAAAGTTGAAATCAAGATAGATATTTTCATATATAAGCAAAAATAATATAATTTTTATATAGAAAATTTTGAATCTTGACATAAATGCAAAAGTAGTATTTGCATCAATATACAAATTCAATCAAATCAAGATTAAAATTTTCTAAGAAGATTATAATATACGTGCTTGTATATCTATAGAATATCTATTTTGATTTAACTGTTTTCTTGTGCGGAAGCCATTTGTTGGACAAAGGCCTCCACGTTCATTTAATTGCGCCAACCAATTAATCTTACCCGTTTGTCGGCATCTTCGTAAGGTTTCCAAAACAGTAGACCCACTAAAGTTTGATTCGAATTGTTTGTGAATTTCGCATGACAATAAAGACATCAATTATTGTAGAAATCAAAATCAATTGTTGGAAAATAACTGATTTACATACATATTTTAATGTTCTAATCGATAGTATTTTATTATATACATACATATTTCGCAACTTTACTTTCGCAATTTTATAGCTGTATACAGTTATACGGAGATACTTGATATAAAACAGCCTAGGATGTGACGAAAATTAAAATAATTAAGAAAGAAAAAGAATTTAATGTACGAGGTATATTGTCGTGATATACGAGACGATAAAGAAAATGACATATCCAAGTCATCATCATTATTATTATTTCTCCTTTTATCTCCTTATGTAGAGCATAGGACGTCAACGAGCCTCTTCCGAGCCTCTCGCATTCGTTTTTTTCGAATCGTGTTTTGTTTTTCGGATTTGCGGATGATTGCGGGTCGTCAGAACTGTCTGTTGGTCGACCGGAGGAACACCGTTGGGGGTCGATTTTATTTTTATTTCTATTTTTATTTTATTTTTTGAGTTTGAGATGGATTTGATAGGATTTTTAGCTTAGAAAGCAAGTTATACCACGACCGCCATCGACATATCCCAAGTACGTATATATCAAAATGTTGAAATTTCAGTCAAATTTGAAGTGTTGGCAAACGAGAAAGATGCTTGAGCGTGTGCTGAATACCGTTCGAATTGTAGCGATTTTTTTTTCAATTGTGATATGTCTGAATGAACATTTCTGCGAGAATTCTCAAGAAACAATTACTCGCCTAAACGGAGCTAATTGAAGCCATTCAAGATCATGGCAAGCGAGTGTCGGTGTCGGTTGGTGCGACGTACTAGAGGACATACATAGTTAGGCTGTAAACTGTATTTCATCGGGTTTACTCGGTGTAAATACGAGCTACCATCACGCATTGGATTTATAACAACGTCAAATGGAACTAGAAGCCGCGTCTCCATTCACTTCCGGTCATCATTCGAATTACATATTTTCCTCACTTTTCTCCGATTCGTCGTCTACACTTTACTATTCAACAAACTGATTGATGATATTTCAAACTTTATTCTTAGAAAAGAAATTGAATACAATGTCTGCAATTACGTATATTTACAATTGCGTAATTATTAACGTAGCAAAAATTAAAAATTTTTTTAATTTAAAAAATTTGAAAAGAAATTAGCATTGCTAAAATAGATTATTTTACTAAAATAGATTTTCACAAGTTAATCGCTTAAATTTCGAAATTATGAAATTTGCAAAGTTTTTTTGTCGTTTTTCTAAAATGTACTTTTCGATTATAACGGTATGATTTTCATTTTGATTACAATACTTTATCTTCATGTTGTATATTTGCTTTCTGAAATTTTGCCCAAACACTTCTGGACTCTATTTATCGGTTACGCATTGATCTTGCTTGATAAATCAATCATATGTACACATATATTCATCAACTCTCTTCACGACAACTTAACTGTACAACTGTACAACTTAACTTGTACAATTTCTTGCTTATATTTCTTTGTCTCGATCTTTCAATCTGTCGTCATTCAACACGGAAGATGAAAAGAAACCGTTATTGTTGATCTGCCCTGCGATACTTTTTGTATCTGTTTCTTTTTTTTTCTTTTCTGTTCTACATTTATCCCTCTGCTCTCTACGTACTCGTTTCTCCGGGCAACGTCTTACAACGCGAACCAGCCTGTTCATTCATTCGCCCATTGGGCTGGCGTTCATTCATTCACTCGTTTAACACTTTTGTGCCACGCGGAGATACGGGTCTTCTGTCGCAGCGCTACACGTCTGGGAACCTCTTTAACTGTTTTGTATAACGTGATTAGTCTGAATGTGCGTATCTCGATCTTCTATGCCGACACTGACGAACAAATTTCGAATAACTCTTTTATAATTCGTCTGATAAAATATGTAATCCTAAAATATGTAATCCTAGAATTTAAGATAATGATTTTAAATCAACATGGGATTTGATCATTTCTTTTTTTTTTTTTTTTTTTTTTGTGAACTTATCTAACGCTGGCATACATTAAAAGAATTGCACGGCATTTAAATATGATTTTTCGATTTCAAAACAAACAGAGAAAAAAAGATGCGCTATAATAGAATGATAAGAAAAAGAAAGTGTAGATAGTAAAGTAACTTGCCAGAAACTCGACTGTTATCAAGCTGGTTTAGCTATTTTCAAGAAAGTTGAATCAATATGCTACTTTTGCAAGGGTTATCTTACAATAGCTCAATGTTCAAATATTAATGCATAACTGGACATTGATTCATATTATGACGTACGATCTCTAAAGTACATGGAGACAGCAAGTTATAATCGTGGTTGGTCGATATGTAGGCATACATTTAAATTTCATATGACATTACATAGTATCACGAGTTTATATACAATTGTAGGTAAATCGTCCTATTTCCTTTATTCAATATAATGTTAATTTTTTTAATTCGATAAAAATTTAAACTACTGTCACTACAAACGTCTGAAACGTCTTAATGCAATTATCTTACAGCATTATTTTACCGTCAACCGAGGCTCTCTTTTCTAATAACAAAAGCTTCAAGATATAAACACTTACTCTTTAATAAATTTTACAAGAATGCTTTAATACAATTATCACTTATATGTATCATTATTATTTATAAATTTTTGTGTCCTATTTTTTTTTTTACATGCGTAAACACATATAAATATGTGTTTAAAAAAAAAAATAGAGCAAATTTTTGTTCACAGTAAATTGTTTATTTCTAATGAAATTATCGCTTTCCTTATATTATATTGTTGATCTTTTTAACGAGACTGCAAATTGCCACCGCCTATGACGATATTCGGTTATCATCGCGTAGGTGTTTCCGCGAGTAAAGACAAGCGTGGTCGAAAGCCCGCAAATTAGTTCAAGCTGAGAAGAGCCAATAGCGAGCGCGTAATCGGTGGCAGCATGTATGACGAGATAAAGAAGAAGCACACGCGGTCTCTCTCTCTCTCTCTCTCTCTCTCTCTCTCTCTCTCTCTCTCTCTCGTTCGCTCGCTCTCGCAGCATCTCCTTAATTCTTCCTCCGCGCTTAAATAAATTAAACGAGTCATCGCGCGGCGAGTAGGCTCGGTACGGTATTACTTACATAGGTACGTGATCTTACGTCATTTGCGCGTGGCTGAAGAGGGCTACAATTTCGTTCTATCCTTGAATCTTACTCGAAATTAGCCGCAATCAAAGTGCCACGTCAACATCCCTCCTTCGTCCTCTGCTTAACGACGACGGCGCTTCTCATTCTCTTCTCGCTCGCCGTCGAGGAAATCGACGAGACTTCCGTCGCGAATCATCAACTCAATAATAAACTCGATGAGTCAGTCGAGAGTTCGCAATGCTCAAAAAAGAAATTTGGTTATCGTTACAATAATGAAATTACACTTCATTTATTATGACTATTTCACCAAATAAATAGAAGAGAGCATCGTCCCTAATCGTGAATAAATCTAAACGTTAGATCTATTCGTTTTATTCACGATTGTTGATTCATCATCATTATACAAGTTTAAGTTTAGATACACATTATTATTGGCACGTGATTATATTTATTTGTTAATTACAACTTAAATACTTAATGTTATAACACGAATTCAAAACTGTAGGGCGATATCTTACGTTGTATCGATATAATTATGATACGCATAAGATGGCGCAAGATTTTGAAGTGGATTATTGTTATGATTGAAAAGGTTGATATTAACGTTAAGGATTATATTCATAATAACTTGATAATAATTTGGAGCAATTACGCGATAGCGATAATAGCAAAACGGACATTTCAATAAAATAAACACGTTATTATAGCCAAGAATAAAAGAAAATTATAAAGGAAGCACTTGTACACAAACTTGAGTCCGAATTGATGCGTGATCTTTTCCGCCACGAGGTAGTAATCGCCTGAGGAAATCTCTCTATGATATAAGTAGCGTATAACGACTGCGGCAAGATCGAAGCATGTTTAGTAAAGACCGCAGATCAACCATCATTGCATTTGGAACGCATCCCTATAGGCTGAAAACCGGCCTTACCCCTGAAGCTGGGTTCTACACGAGGGTGAATCTTGTATATCGAAATGAAACCAGTCTTCCCTCTCCTTCGTCAATGTCTCTGCAGACTCCGAATGACGTATCTCCCCCTCTCCTTTCATCTCGCCTCTCATGATATAAAGCGATGAAAATAATGTAACGCACCACCACCAAAATCTATTGACACGCCACCCCACGTGCATGCGCACACACGATCACATCGGCCCATTCACATGGTAACCACGTAAGTGTGTGCGTGCGACAGAAATGAAAGTCGCGACTGGTTGTCGAGATCGAAATATTAGGGAACCCCTTTATAAATAAGCAAGATGGCGATGTCAAAATAACCGTAGATGGGCCATAAGACAGTTCAAATTTCTGATCAAGGTACGAGAAAGGATTCTTTATTCCTCTTATTTAATTACAAATGTTTTCTTTGTACTATTTTTATATATATATATATATATATAAACATGTTAAAAATTCGCAATAGGTTTAAAAATTTTGTCTTTTATCACGCTTTACTTTAAAAGACTCTTTTAAAATAAAATTTGTATCTTATTCCATAAAGATATTAAAAACGTGATTGGGTTGGAAATTTCTTAGTTCTGAATGTTTCTTGCATAGATTTTCCAAATATGGAATAAAAAATAATTTTTAAATATCTTAACTTGTCACTATTTAATGCAAGTGTAATAGAATACAAAATTAAAAATCATTATATCTCTGTTAATGTGAAACCACGGGTGGTAACATGTGCGAGCAGTGTCCAGGAACACTTGTACAGCAAAGTCACATAGTAGCCGTAATATTATAACGATATACATATACGAGCTAGATACCAAATAGTTCTAGCTGAATACAAATAGTTCCTGCTTCGAAAGACTTCACGCCTTTACCACTGCGGGCGTATTTGCGAATAATGCTGACGACATCGGCAATAATGTAATGGCGCAAAGTAATTCAGCGAGTTACCGGCTACTTACTAAAACGCTAGAAACACTTTACAAACTTTACGCGCTTTGCACACATAATTCCCTCTGCGAAGTGTAATATTAATGTCTCGCCCCAGATATTGCCGCGCGTAACAAAATTTTAATAAATAATGTCACCTCGGCATTATTAGTTGAAGAAATTTAAAAACAAACAGCCAGCCTTTCAAAAAGATTTGCTTAAAATATAAAATTTTTATCTTTATCTGCATTGTTAATTAAAGAAATTAATTAATTAGTCTGATTTGCAGAACAACGTCAGATCAAAAATACTTGATGCATTAGTAATGGCGCATTAATCTCGACATCTCGATATCGTCATCGATATTGCGTTCAGAAGGAAGGACATCTGGAACATTTGTTATTTTATTATAACACGTTATTAAATTCAATGTCAAGTGCAATGCATATTCAAGTTGAATAGTTACGATTTAACTCATGCGAATTTATGTGTCGTATATGTTTTGCATGTACATTAACGTATGCATTATACATACGTTTGATCAAAGGTAGCCGATATACAAAAAACTCTGTAAAAGAATGATGCGACATTGTCATTTGCCAAGTATCGTATCGTGACGTATCGAAACGAGACACTGCAGCACTTGTAACGATATCGAGCACCTATGCGACACGATAGAGAGGAGCAACAACATGCGTGCCGTAGACAACTTGCCACTTGTAGCAATTGGCCAGGCAAGTGTTTACCCGTCCCCTTCGGGTTACGTGATGCTATGCAACAACGCGATTTCGCCTTCGGACATGTTCGTCCGTTCTTTACAATGAGTTCTAATTGCAATGATTTGATATATTTCGAGCTTAGCTCGATAATACAACTATCCCATATTTGCGCGCTTTCTACAAAAAAAAAACTGAACGTGGCGCAAAAGAGCGCCAGCGATATACGGATATACTGCCCTATCTTACAATAATTTATGAATCAAATTTTCAATAATTCTGCAAGAGACAGTTGTGGCCTCGTTAAATCGTGTAAGCGACACTTGCGAATGCATTTGTGTGACATTTTAAGAGAATAAATTTATAATGGTATATATATATATATATATATATCTAATTTAGAAAGATGATGTGTATATTTCATCGAAAAATTCTGAAAGCGGATTAATGAAATTCGCACGCACAAAACCGTGACAAAACCACCGCCTTAGCCATTCGAAGGATATAAGGATGCCGAGCACGTCTAACGGTGGGCAGGCCGCGCGGGTCACAATCCCATCTGCCGATCCTAACCGGTCCCTTTTCCTCCCTCATTCTCCTCAGCTCTTCGGACGTTTAAGCTCCGGTTAGACGTACGCGGGCGCGCGCCATTATCTTATTTACGCCTCATTGTCTCAATGTATCATACCAATATTGCGCCGGCTCGTACCGACCGACAACACACTCTTGAATCATCATCAGGGTGCACGTGAATGTGCCGCCGCGCTTACGAGAAATCGCGCTTTACAATTTGTGCCTGTTGCGCGTCTCTCTTTTAAGTTTAATAAAACTTGTCTTGACAAAAAAATCCGTAAAAGTGGGCAATTGTGATATGTCTGTTTACTTCTTTATTCCGGTGTTCAAGTTTAAAGATCGTAAATTGGAACTTTTCTTAAAGTCGCACGTTGCCAAATCTTTCTTTTTAATATGCGCAAATGTATATATATATATATATATATATATATATATATATATATATATATCGTTTTTCTGATGATTATATATATATTTAATATATATAATCAGGAAAATTCAACCGAGTTGAAAAATATTTATATATATATATATAGATACATATATGTATAAGTGTTTTACAACTAATTTGAACAAATGTTCTTCCAAAGAACGATGCATTTTTTCGTTTTCCTGATTTTTTGTTGACATCATGAGGAAAACAATTTTGCTGGTGAATAGAAAAATTTGGCCTATGTAGATTTCAAAATAATTTCATTGAATCAAAAAATTATTATGTAGAACGCTTAAATATGGCTTAATAATGACACTAGAAAAATTTTTGATCTTCTAGCAACCAATAATTTGTAGGTCGTATATAATGACTTTAAAGTCCCAACAACATTATTTTCAGATCTGTATCTGGTCAAATTTTTAGATTTTTAGCCAATAAAAGTGTTCTTTCCGTGATTTGAAAGAAAAAATATTAGAGTTTGAGGGTTTTGTTCTGTTATTCTCGCTAAAGAAGTGGTTGCGTAGTCAAAAAGCAAAAGTGAACAGAATGATAGAAAAGAATGTCGAGGCATGGTTTATGACTATACTAAAGCAATTTCGCAGCGGTAACCTCGTACCATCTCTCAAATCCTAAACGTTATGCCATTGTGTATATTTCTCATTTTAAAGGAGCCAAATCTTTGTCCTATATTATGTTTTGACATTTGACGGGTTCTGCCTGTTAATTTTACGAGCGGTCATGATACGCAAAATTCTTAGGGAAAAATGATTTTGAAGGAAAATCATTTCATCTGATCGAATCGATACAACATTCTGAAAAGATTGGCTTTAATATCTCATAAAATGAAAAAGTCAATAAAAATTCATGCATTCGTAAAAAGTTTAAGTAGTCTTCGAAATTTAAACATGTTTGAATACTTTTTTATTGAAAAAGGAAAAGTGTGTAATATATTATTAATTAGATTTAATCGCGATATATGTGAAAAATAAAAAATAAAAATCATCACATACACTGCTTATAAAAAAATAAAGATTATAATACATACAATACACTGTACAATATTATAATATATCCGTAAAAGATACTTTAAAAAGATATTCTTTTCTAATTTTGTATAAATTATACAACATATAAATTGTATACCATGTGACAATATATATTTCGCGAAAATGCATAAGATAGTAAGGTAAATATTAATTGCGACATGGAAAAGTTCTAGAAAAGTTTTGAACATTTATTTCGGTGACATATTGTATATGTACATTTCTCACAGACATGAGAAATTTCATCCTTGTCGAGTCCTCAACTTTATATACATATATAATATTCGTAATATCTTTAGCAACAATAATTTCTATATACAATATTATAATAACAAGCTGCGAATGACTATCTACAAATCTGACTATACACAATTAATCGATGTTACACCGCTGTCCTGTACACGCTAGGACTGCCAAAAAGAGATCACAAGTTAAAATTTATTCTACGTAACTATATTTTTATATTTATACTTATATCTTTTTATATCTCGAAGTCATTGAGATTCAATCTCAAGATTCACATTTTGGTAAAGTTCTAGTGTACAATATCGTATTGATAAACGAACGTTGGCGCATCGCTTAATATGAGATATTTATGAGAAGAGCAATATCTAAGAGTTTACGAGAGAAATTACATACAAACGGGAGACGAGTTCAAGTACAAATCGAGCCGAGTTATCGGCGATTATGCAAGTTGAATACAATCGCTGATCTATCCGTATCGGGAATGCTGAGAAATCGCGACAAGATTTTTCACCTTTTACACTATAAATATTTTACACTATCTACATATCGGTCAAATTTGAAATTTCCCCCGAGAAATACATTTCCGATATAAGCAAAGCTGCAATTTTAAAATCGCTAAAATCAAAATTTAGTCCAGCTAAATTCATCAAGTTTATTCTTTACGGAAAGAATAGTTTTGCCGTAGTCGAGTATCTAAATTTTAATGGACCGACAAAACTTTATTTTCAGATCTTTTCAGATCTTTGGTTCAGATTTGGTTCATATTTGACCATTTGAAATTTTTAGATTACCTCAGCAAAAACCATTCTTCATCATCATGCTCGTCAATCGCGTTCATCTATGAGAATTGGATTGAATTTTGAATTGAAATGATGTAAATAATGTAAAATTATATTTATAACGCGAGATGGGATCGCGTTGCATTTCCCGATGACGATAATTTTGCAAAATAATTGGTATTAAATCGCAATTCAACTTTGGCGGCCAGTAAGAACCGTGATGGGCTTTAGAAGAAGTTGCGGCGGACTGTGAGGAAGCGGTCTCGACGGCTGGACGGAATTGCAGACGGTAGCCGGTGGCGAATGCGGATCCATCGGCTCCGGACTGCTCCCGGGCGAAGCCGTACTAGAGGCGGGCTGACTTAGAACCGGTGCCTGACCGAGATGATACCTGGGTTGCTGATGAAATATCGACGCCGGTATCGGTGGTATCGCGATAGATCTTAGAGTACTATAAAAATCCTGATAGGGATTCCCCGTAGGCGAGATTCCGGATGTCGGGATGCTGATTCCGCCGGGATAACCGGTAGGTGCCGCTTGCAGTAACCTTTCCACCGAGAATGCCCCATGGGTCGTCGGTGGTGCCGCCGTCGCTGGGAGAGGCTGCGGTTTGCAAGGCAAGCTTGTAGTCGATGACGTAGTCGCCGCCCCGGGCAACAAACTAGCCGGATATCCGGCGGGTATGGTATAAGAACCAGCGGTCACCGGAGGATATGCAACAGCGCGATGAAGACAGAGCGACGAAGGCAGAGCGTAAATCGACGTCGGCCATCCTGGTGGCGCGTAAGGTGGATAAAGACCACCGAGCATCGAACTCCTCTTGAAAGCCGCCAATCTCGACCTGGAGGCTGCCGTAGTCCTCCGTCGGAGTTTTCCCGTGGCACCTCCGATGAACACGTCCTCGGAACTCGGGTCCAGCATCCAGTAGTTACCCTTTCCCGGATCATCGTAGTGACGTGGTACTTTGACGAAACATTTGTTCAGGGATAGATTGTGCCGGATGGAATTCTGCCAACCTTGCTTGTTATTTTCATAGTATGGAAAGTGACGCATTATATACTCGTAGATGCCGTTCAACGTAAGTCGTTTCTCGGGGCTTTGTCGAATGGCCATCATAATCAGCGCGTTGTAACTATACGGTGGTTTCTCCGCCTTTTTCTTGTCTTCCGATTGCTCCTTCGGATCCTTCTGGCAGTCGGTCGGACTGACGGACGTTGCATTCGTGGAGCAGTCCAAGGGTGGCGTTTCCGCGCCTCCACCGGTAACGTCCAGATCACTGCAATCATCGCTGTCATCGGCGTGGCCGACGTCGGAAGAGTCCGACTGGCTGACCGACGGTGCCGGAGTGCCGGCGCACGCTTCTGGCACGATACTGCGAATACTAAAGTTGCTCTTGAGAGCAGTCCGTGGTGGCGGCGGCGAAGCTGTCACGGTGTGCTGCTCACCCGAATCCTCCATATTCACCATACTTCGAAGGCTTCTTGTCTTGTAATTTCGCACTTTTCCTTCGATCGCTGTTAGCTCTCAAGCACGCGCGATCGCACGAGAGAGTACCTCTCTCTTTCTCTCTCTCTCTCTCTCTCTCTCTCTCTCTCGTCACATATATCTCGTTCACTCAATTTCTGTATTTCCGATTACTTCATCATCTCTATATTTTGTCCTCGTTCAATCACACACGCGCGCACATGTACACACATATCGAACGTCCGCTTTCTTCTTCTTTTTTTTTTTTTTTTTTTTTCGCGCGCACTATATCTGCTTTGCGCACCCTGACAAGCCTCTCATCGCGAGAGCGGGATGAACGCAAAACGTTTTCCGCCGAGAAGCCGCGCGTTTCTGACGGTCTCCCCGCCACGGGGGCTATTTATACCTGGCGTTAAGCGACGCCCACTAGTAACGGCACGATGTGCCTCGAGGGGCTCGCTGACCAATCGTGGTGATAGCGCACTGGCGGTGTCGCTCGACCCCACCAAAGTGTTTGTATCCAATGTTTGACAGCAAACAATGCCAGCGGTGTGGAGCGACGGCGAAGGCTGGGATTTCGGAGGTGGGGTAGCGCAAGCGGACCTGGAGCGATCGCGCAGCATGGTGGGGAGCGCAGCCGCAACTAAACGTGCATCCCCGCGTGTGCAAACAAATCCAACGCGTTATACCTACGTCTTTACGCCCTCCTACGGGATTGGCACGTTCTTGCACGTCGCGTTAACCAGACTTGCAACGCAGGAGGGAGCCCCCCTAACACGGGCGGAGAGAGAGAGAGAGAGAGAGAGAGAGAGAGAGAGAGAGAGAGAGAGAGAGAGAAGATTGTATCTTTCACAGCGACCAAAACTTGCTTCAACTTGCTTCAATTTTCATAACGCGATTGAATATGGAGATGATGGGGACGCCTATCGCAGAATGTCGTTTGCGCACCTGGTGTCATCGACTCTATCTTCGATTCCAGCTTTTGTCAAGTGAGAGACGCGTTAACGAACCTGCTATTGAGCTTGCACGAAATAAGTACCATTCTACAACATGTTTATAAAAATGTACAAGTTGTTAGTTTATCATTGAACGAATTTTGTACCTTGTACTTTTCTTTCTCTCTCTCTCTCTCTCTCTCTCTCTCTCTCTCTCTCTCTCTTCATCAGTCGTTGAATTTTTGTCTTCTATATGCATTATTGTGATTATTAAAAAAAAATAAAATAAGAATATTAATTTCCTGCGTTAATAGTAATGAAAATAAATATTATTGGCATACATAAGAAGTATCTTTTAAGTTTTAAAACGATGAACTCTTGTGATGATGGAAATATCATGCGGGTTTTCTATAAAGATGCAGCTTCCTTTTAGATAACTTTATAGATTATTCTTTTCACAGAAAAGGACGCATTTAAAATTCGATTTCCGCTTAAAGAACAGCTTACCATTGAGATGTCTAAGATCTACCTGAAAACAATGTTTTGGATTTGTTACACTTGACAGTATTAATAATTCAGACATGTTTATTCTATAAGAAATTATTTGTAATTTCTTGTAATCTGGTAGCTTTTTGTGTTTTTTTTTTTGCAAATATAGTTAGAGAATCATTAGCCAAATAGTAGCTTTCTGAAGTTTCCTTCTATGTTTCTATTATTATCAGAAATTTTCTTTAAAACTAAAACTAAATTTCGCAAAGAATTATATCTTCTTTACAATATATTGTAAAATAAAGACAAATGTTAGTGAAAGATAATTGTTAGTAAAAGATGTTACTGTCTTATTCTCTTAAAGTCTCGTCATAAGAATATCGCTTTCTAATAATAATTAATAATAAATATAGTTACTTTTATTATATATCAAATGGCATTGTATGTACATATAATTGCAATGAATTTTTGTGTTTTAGATTTGTGAAAATTAGATATGATGTTTGATGATGTTTAAAAAGCATAACATTCATATTTCTAATCATTTTTAATAATTGATATGTTATAATTTATTAGAATTCTGCAAACCGTGTAAATGCATTAAAAATAATCAAAAACATATTTTTTTAAAGATTTATTTGTTTTCACAAAGTTGATTAAACTTTCGAAAAATTGTAGACTTATAAATCTCTGAAAGACTTAATGATCTTTCTTTAAAAATATATAGAGATCCTTTTCTTAATCACATACGTATGCCTATGATCTAGAATTATTTTAATCGATATAGTCATGATAAAAAAGAATTCAAATACACGAAGATATATTTATGCGAATGAAAAAAGCAAAAGACACATGACGAACGTAGACCGTGAAAAAAGGAAGAATTTAAAGAAGGTTATTGTAAAGAAGGTTTACTTAGAAAGGACATCGGCAAAAAGTAAAAAACATTTTTTGAATCGCAGATGACATCTTTATACGCGTTGTTCGGCCCCCCCATTGCGAAAATGTCGTCACCCCATGGCGATTCGTAATTTAGTTGTATCCCACCGCATGTGCTTCTCTTCGTGGTATTTTCATGCTACCAGTTATTATCCAACAAGAGTTATAAATAAATGTGATATATTTAGTTAAAATTATGAGAAATATCTCATAAAGACTTTGTAATAATTATAAAGCCAATGTAACAATATGTATAATATATTAATGATTATAACGATTATTGTTGAAAATACAAAAAATTTATCTTATACATCAAACGATGAGTATTATGTTTGCTTAATCAGCAATCAACTTTAAAACATCATCAGTCATCGATGATGAAAAATGCGTCAATTTGAGAATATCTATTTAATTATAGATTCAAAATACTTATCGTTTAGCAAAATATGAATTATGAATTTGTATAATTTTATAATTTTACAAACAGATTAAAATATTAATATTTTATATGTTCACTTTCTTAAGACGAACACTAATCAGATTATAACCGTTTAAACATGACGAATTACTAGTTATAAGTACTGATCACGTGATCATTATCGTATTTGACACGTCCTTTGTGAAACTCCGGGAGAGCATTATTATTTTCTATTATTATATATATCTCTCATTTTGCATGGAAAATCGTTTTTCTATAGCAACATGGCAACGGCAACGTAGCAAAATTATATTCTTCTTCCATTTTCTTGTCATATGGTCTTTTTCGTAGCATAATTTGCAAGTATCACAAGCGAGAAAATAAACAAATCTATTTGTTTTACATAATATAAACATCGATGCACGTTCCTATTTGACTATCCATTGTACGTGATTTATTTAAACAAAAAAAATATCTAAAAGGTCTTCTATTACTGTGGCGAATTATTAGCCAACTTGCCAAAGTAAATTTTTGAATCAACGAAAAAAAAATTTCCAAAAAATGAGAAATGAATATACATTAAATTTTATTTTTTCTTCTACATAAATAATATTGTATATTCAGTAATATTCATGTATACGTCATGTATCGATATTATATTAAAATCATTTTGTCATATGTCATTTTTTAAAAGCATCTGTTTTGCAGATTTTCTATCGATTAAATTTAACATTTAAAAAGCATTAAAAAAGAATTATTATTTTATAGATAATCTTTCAGACATTAATGTAATAATAATTAAAAAATATAATTAATGAATGTTTTTATGCAAAAAACTTCTTTTTATTTATTTTAGTTTATTAATTCTTCGAAATATAAAATAGCTATTTTTAGAATTTATTCTTTAACAAAATAAAATCAATTCTTATAAGTTATTATATTTATTAATAATGGATATTTATTATTGTAAATTTGCGAATGTTTTTGCTATTTTCCAATATTTAAATCTTTAGTAACATTGGTCATAGAAAAGAAATTCTTTTCAATTCTTTCAATTCTTTCAATTTAATTTAACGTTGATTAGTTTCACTGTATTGTTTTATATTTAAAATCTGTATTATACATAATGGTAATTATTTTACGATACATCAAACTTAAAATGTTATTTTGCTGAAGTTAATCCATGAATCAGATTTATTTTTCTAAGCACAATTCAATCTTCCTTTTGGAAAATATTCTTAAAATATTCTTAGTTTCCACAACTAAACGATTCCGTCAAGGATTATGTAATGGCAGATTGATTCTGTTCAAATCCTGATTTGTTAACTTTATTCTTTTTTCTCATATCAACATCTACATATATTCCTAAATTAAGTAACTAATCTTCCGCCATCCATTTCTAGATATATATATATATATATATATATATATATATATATATATATATAGACTTTATTACGTACACATGTAATAGTCTGTTTGATGTCTATTTGATAAAAACAATTTGGAATTTTTAGAATTTTTGGAATCTAAACTGAGTTTCAGAAAATCAATTTATTAAATTAACTTGTTTACGGATTCATTTGTTACATCGGTTTTCCTTTAATTGTATGTATATATTTATATTGTATGTGTATATATAATGTACACACTAGAAATGCGCGCTATTTACTTTCTTAAACAAAAAAGATAGAAATAAATATAATACTATTATATTATTAATTCCTTGACATGTACAATACACACAATTGTATCAAAATGACCTTTGCTATGACAGCTGCTCACGAAATAAAAAAAATATCGGTATCGCGGAAACGGCAATAATAAATTTTCGATATATGAAAAATCGATTTTATATGTCTTTTTTAAAAATATATTAATTCATATAACTTAAAAGATATTTTCTTATCTGATTGCTTTTTCGCTCGTCTATAAAAAGAAATGTATGCAATTAAAAAGAAATTAAAACAAATTAAAAATGTCTTTAAAATTGCAGTGCGGATCTTAAAATTTAGAGTTAATCTGAGAGAGAGAAAGAGAGAGAGAGAGAGAGAGAGAGAGAGAGAGAGAGAGAGAGAGAAAAGCAATATTGCCATACTACAAATTCGATCTGTGGGCCACACTAGACACTTAGCCTTGATAAAGATGATTGACATACAAAGAACTCAAAACGAGACGACTCGTTAAGGTTATGGAGCGATTGATTCTAATATGGCTGCATTGACAAAAGAAAAGTAATATTTGCACGCACAAAAGATGGATCATAGAATGTCGTCCGACTAACTGATTCAATTCATTCAACGTCCGGCAACTTCTGCGTATTCGATCATGATGCCATTTCTATAATAATCCACTAACAAATGATTGTACTTTAATCACGGGCGTATTTTTACGGGCGTAACATTTTTTTTAGGGGAGGAGGGGGAGAGGAATTTATCAATTCTGCACATAAACAGCAATGTAATTTTTTGCATTAATGAATTGCTTTTTTGAATATTTGAATATTGAATATAATTTAGAGCTTAGAATATCGTCTCGTTTCTGATTTTAAATAAGAAAAATATTAGGTTTTGTAAACCATAACGTTAACTTTAATTTTTTTTTTTTAATTATTTTAGATTATTTTATTTTTTAAATTACGGAGGAGTTTGAACACCCTTCCCCCCGAATACGCCCATGTTTTAATAAAAAAAATTAAGTACGAATGTTCTCTACTACACAATACAATATGTGAACAAGAGATACCTAACAGTGTCTCGCGCCTAATATGTATGTTAGCAGCGTCTCACGAGTGCGAAATTGGCAGTGTATGTTTATGCGAGCCGACCAATTGCGAGTACCTAAGATTATCGGAAATAATTGGACAAGTAAATTCTTAATATATTTAATCGACACCTCAAGTTCGAATTGTATCAGAAAAGTATCTTTACTTTTTTATTACCTCCCTTATGGGCGAAGACATAACGAAATGTTTAAATTTTTTATTAAAAAACATTTCGATCATACTCGTCGATACGATTGTGACATCATTAGAGAGTTTATAAGGATGATGGGTAATCATTAATCATTTTTCGATTGACTATCGAAATTAAACGTGTAGTACATCCAATTGCACTCGCAAGCGCATCCGCACATGCATATTCATTGCACGTCCTGAGAATATTTGTATGATATATTATAGCCATTAGGATATACTCAGAACTTTTACATGTATATATCACTTATCGGATTTTCTCAGGTATTCACAATATTTTCTATACTCAAAATATTCACACAATATATTATAGCTTTTAGAATGTGTTCAGAACTTTAATGGATGTACTTAGACATGGTATGTCATTTATTATATATTTTCAAGATGACCTCGGGACTCTCTTTGTAACTTTGTAATATTATAGAGCGATTTCTATGTCGATTTTACCTATTTTGAAAAAAATCAAATATATTCCTGATTATTTTTACATAGATTTCTAATTTAAATTAACATTAAATATCGATATCTTCCTGAGTAAGGCAAAAAAATAGTAGTAATATCGCAGCTTTATAAAGATAACGAATTACAGAATTTTATAAGTAAATTTTTATATATAAATAGAGGTTTCAAAAACTAGATATATTTTGTCAGGTAATACATTAATAATATAAATAAATATTTCTCTCTCTTATATGTAGAATAGAAGTGAAGGGTAAATAATAGAAACTGAATTATAACATTGTTGTTGTTATTATACAATCATATAATTTCTAATTTGATCATATCCCCTAATTCGATCGATCGCTCGTGAAAGCATATACGGCGCAGGTGTTGATATTTTAACGAGCCTTGTTAGCTATCCCTTGTTAATTCTTAACAAGAGAGCAAGACATTCATTGATATACCAGAGCGACACATGATATTACTGGAGTATATTGATGTATCGATATTGAAATATCGTTTGAATTTTACAGTTTCCTGTCTTCATTAATTTGCAACTGTAAGAAATATGTCCTGCGAAAAAATGAAAATATTGAAGTCAAAGATTGTGCGGAGAATGGTATAAGATACGATATAAAAATGTTGCCCCTGACAGTCTGATTTCCCTTGCTTATATACGCGCAATATAAATCTAGTAGCTATAGAAGGTTGGCTATAAGGTTTCGCCTTTCGCAGCTCGGAGGCGTCGATAATTGGCGTTCGGTTACATCGATAAAAGGATAGTGTGACGCGAGTTTTTTTTTTTTAGTGTGACGTGAGTTTATATCCATCGTCATACTCGCGGTCGGTATCAATATTTATAGCGCATCATTAAGTTCAAGTTAGATCAGCTTTACTTTGACACAAGAGACCTTTTTCAAATTGGTATTTGATAAAATAAAATACATTTACTAAATTTACTTTAACATTTACTAAACGGTAACTAAAAACATAATTAATAATTATTTAAAGTATACACATACATTTCATAGTTCATATTATAGACAGACTGTGCTCGCGCATTACAATTAAGAGTATTTTATTACTGTCTATATGTACCGCATGTACAAACTTTATTTTAAAATACAGAAAGCAATCTGCATCGATTCATACGATTGATTTTATCATATATATGAAATCATCAAAATCAAACTGAATATAACTTTTTTATAGAATATTGTTTACGAAAAATTATAAAATTCTCTAAGAATAAATTTAGACGCGATTATAGAGCGATAGAAATCGCTCTATAATATTACAAAGTTACAAAGAGAATCCCGAGGTCATCTTGAAAATATATAGTAAATGACATATCATAGACATACCATGTCTAAGTACATCCATTAAAGTTCTGAACACATTCTAAAAGCTATATAATATGTTGTGTGAATATTTTGAGTATAGAAAATATTGTAAATGTATCAATGATGTGTGTGTGTGTGTGTGTGGGGGGGGGGGGTGAGTGGGTATGTGTGTGGAGGGGGGGTAGGTGGGTGGGTGTGTGTGCGTGTTTTAGTTAATTTTTTAATCATTATACATGCGCGCGCACACATTCACGCGCGCGCGCGCACATAATGTTATTTCTATCATTTGGAAGCTAGTAGCAAGCGATTTGAAAGCGAAATTGTCGGTAGTTAACGGAACAGTGTGTTTTTGTAACGAATGCGAGGGTCTTTAGACGGTCTTGTAATCTGATACGTGTACACATAGTAGATGATATTCCAAGAGATCTGCTTTTCTTCATATGCTTCGATACAACGGAGCACTGTTTTCGACGTTTTGAGTGTTAATTCGTAATACGACTAATATATGTGACGAGAGAAACATACATAAAAATTATTTGGTTGCAAATCTTGCATGTGTATGTCAATGATATCAATCTCATAATACAGATACCTAATATAGGACAAATTTAGATGAAAACAAATAAAATTGAAACTATAAATACGTGACACGTGTTAATTTATTACATATGACAAAATTAAAATTATAATCAAAGATATAACTTTAAAGGTATGATTTGAAAGAATTGATCGAGATGTTATTTTATATATATATATATGTGTGTGTGTGTGTGTGTGTGTGTGTGTGTGTGTGTGTGTGTGTGTGTGTGTGTGTGTGTGCGTGTCTAATTTTGTGGACAAATAATTAAATAATAAATATTCGTTAATTTTATAAAATAGAAAAAGATATTTAAATGCCTTCTGTTTGATCCTCTTCTCCTGGTTAAAAAAATTTCCGCAAACTATTAGCTTGTCTTGAAAAGTTGTAATTCGCACCTGCCAATTCATTCCAACACTTGGAAATTAGAACACCATAGTAAAATTCATTGAAAAATATCCTGTGTACTCAAACTTTGCATCTTTTGCATGCGGTATCTATTACACGACCCCTGAGGAGTATAGAGTGATGGATTCATCCGGACTACAGCCGGTGGAGGAGGTGTGAGAGCACAACTTCTAGGGCGTGAATACGTGGATGATTGGATAAAGCAGCCACCGATGAGTTGGTTTTGTATGATTTTTGCCTTCTATGAAGTCGGCTGACACAATAACTGTCCGCGCGAATATACATATATATTATATGTCTCCTGCGCCGGCCCTCGAAAAGGAAGCTTTTCAAGGAAATAACTGATCTCTGATTCAATGACGGAACGACACCAAGAAGAAACGAGGAGTAAAGTTGTCAGGATCATGACAATCACGAAAGGCCAGTGGTGATAGATCAAACAGAGAAGTATTCCCTATATACATTATGGTGAACGTGATACTTTTCTCATTAGATATTCTGAAATGAAAGTCTAGTAGTAGTTAATGAAACAACTCTGTACTAATACAAGAAATTTAATAAAAAAAAGAGAATTTGTGACATTTTTAAATTATCTGAATAAAAGAATTCTGCTTAAAATAAGCGAAATTGTAGAACTCTTATAGAGAATATGTTCTAATTTTTATTGTATACATTATTAATCTCATTTTTAATTTAATGTAGAAGATGAATTGATTTGATTTTGATGACTATTTTGATTTGTTTCGTTACTGACGATTTTGTTTCGTTAGTAACGAATAATAACGAATAATCAATGTTAAATTTTCAATTTAATTTTTTTAATATTTTATTTAATAATAACAATTCCAAACTAACATATTAAATTATTTATATTGATTTTTTTAAATAAAAATCGATTTCAAAATATTTTAAAATTAAAAATTTTTGTTATTCGTACCAATTTTTATTTATATTAATATGTAACAAACATATCAAAGTAAAGATAAAAAGAAATATTAACAAAATTCTAAAATATCTAACACACACACACACACACACACACGCACGCACGCACGCACGCACACACATACACACGCACAATATGCGCGCGCGCGAGATAATTTTATATTATATAAAACAAATTTTGTTTTTATTTGTTAATATCACTGCATTATAAAAATATTGTAACAATGAATTAATTATTTATATAAATGTCACTGTTTTTCACTAATCTTGTTAATTAGGATTTATACACTCGTAGAGTGTAGAGAATTAAGAATTTGGCGAAGCGGTTCGAATCAAGTACTGATCGGCGACGAGTGTTTTACCGACCATAAGTTAAAAGAGCGACATGTAAATAAACAGAACATGACGGTTTACACTTAACGGAGTTCGCTCGTTTTACCGGGAATCTACATGAATCTCAATAAGATATCATTGCATCTCAATTTATATATTTAATATTGAACATTTGCTTCGTATTACAATAATTCATAGGAAATATTTTGTAATAGTTTCCATAATTTATACTATTTAACTTCTTATCTCATAAAAATTTAAAGATTTTATTAAAAGATAAGAATATTTTTGAACAAAGGAATAAGCGTCCCAATATTCTTTGGTATGAATGTAGGACTTATCTGTTCTTTTTACAAATTCTACTCTATATTGTTAATTCTGCATCTTACTCAAGTTTCAAATTAGTTTTGAGTGTAAATGTTAAAATAAAATAAACAATAATTTTAACTCTAATATTCTTAGGAGAAAATTTCAGAAAGTTTCAGAGCATAATAAATAAAAGAATATGTGATTATGATCAATATAAACACACATATGTAGATAGTTGTATGTGTGTGACGCACGTGCGTTGTGTGTGTGTGTGCGTGCGTGCGTGCGTGTAGAGAGAGAAGACTGAAGGGAGGAGAGAAGGGAGCTGAAGCGAGAAAGGGAGAAAAGAAGGAAGAGAGGAAGACATGAAGAGGGGGGACGGGTAGAGAATTAATCTCATAGAATTAAACCAACAATTAGCCGTTTCCTGAAGCGCACAATATAGAGCACGCGTAAGATATATACGTATAACATTCGTAACAATCGGTGTGAGACGTAAATATGTTACTCATCTTTGATATCTAGTATAAGACATACCAGACAGATTTTCATTAAAAAAAAAAAAAAAAAAAAAAAAAAATGACCGAGACTCAGGGATGCGTTGTGTCTACGATGTCGTTTCGGCCGTTTTCGCGTCTCTTCTTGTACAAGAGAAAGACCATTCGCTTCGGCACTCGTTCACCACGCGCGCTATGCTACCGCTTTGTGCGCGTTGCGATGACGCGCGGCGCGGCGAAAGTGCGCGTGTGCGAAAGCTCGAAAAAATATTCTCGGCCGCGACGTGAGTTTTACGTTCGTAAGCCACGACTGGTAGCGGCAAACGGCGGCTGCTCAAAGCGAAGCGCTGCGTGTTTGGCTAACATCTCTAAAACAAAGTGTAAACTAACTAGACGTCTATTCGGTGTTTACACAACGCCGAGAAGCTGGGGAAGTTGAGAAGCTTGCTGCGAGGGAAGCGAGACTCTTTCTCGATGCAATAACATCCATGCACTTTTTTATTGCTCGCCGTTTATATATTTTATAGGTCGCGCAATGTTCTTCTTGTTTGTTGGGTATGCGTGAGATATCTTCAATGAAAAGTAACCGATTCCGAAATGAAAGATTTTTAAAAATGTTGAAACAAAAATGGATCTAGTTTATAATTTACAATTATTTTTTCATAATGATAATTATAATAATTTTATGCATCGGATAAGAAATTTTATAAGAATTTACTCTTCCTCGAATGTTAACATAATGATATAAACTAATACACTCGACTAAAATAAAATCTAATTTCATTCCTATTAACGTTTCCAATTTTTCCAGTTTCTAGAAGGGAAAGAAAAGTATATATATATATATATATATAAAAGTATCTCTTTTCATTATTTTCGTAGATGTAGTATTTTTTGTGTATATTTCGATAAACAAAAGATTGTTACGAGATCTTCTATCTTTTTTAAACTATTGACGATCGGTCAGTTTGCGACTAATCGCGAAGAAAGATTGTTCACACGAGACGCAAGGATCACTTTTCTCGTAAAAGAAGAGCTGGTGCGTGTCAGTTGGTGGACCGATTAGAAATGTCAGAAATTCTTGGAAGCACCGCAGACTGGCGGTATCCGAACGAACAATTTCTGACGGAGAAAGAGCGAATGATCAGACCAACCGGTCTGCGGCCAGGCCGACGATAAACAAACCGCTTCGGTGGGCAAGAGTCTACCACTCTTTGATGCTCCGTCGTTGATTAATTCCAGTAGGCGAGGTGATCCATGGTGGCCGCCGATCACTTCGCGGATTCAACGCAAACTTAGGCGTAAATTTATCGTTCGTTTAATCAATACTCTCTCTCTCTCTCTCTCTCTCTCTTTCTCTGCGTCACAAATTGCTTTAGATCACAGACGATGCAGATATTTCCGTAAGAGTTTAACTTTAGATCAAATTAGTTAATATCTCGTATAAGTTTAGCGTTTTGTATTACATTATTGAAACACGTAAAACATTCTATACAAAAAAAAGTGATAAAATATCAGTCGGTAAAAACGCAACTTTTACTTGTATACTTTTTATAACTGCAATATATAAAAATGCAAACTTACTATACGCATACACGCCGCGTTCTCACGCACGCACGTTTTCATTGCGTAATTACTCCGAAGTATATGTATCAGTACTCATCATTTTTTTTCCCAAAATCATTATTTAGAAAAAATATTGTATAATACTATTACTGGCCAATTAACCTGAAACCAATTTTTTACTTACTTTTGGAATTTTTAACATTTCTATACGTAATTCGCGGAAAAACTGATCTCACGCTGAGAAGGTCGGTCAACCTAACCATCTTTCTCTCCGTATAATACTTACTGGACATCCATTCTGACCAGATAATCAGTTCTTTTCTATTATTATGATGTTAAAGGCAACCTGGCTCGCGACCGATGTCTGGTTTGGATATTGCGCGAGAATCTTTAGTCACAGCATGATGGTATTTTGTACGTTTTTGTGATGACTTTCCGTTACAAATTGTTTGGACTTCGGCGTACCCAGGACATTCAAACAATAATATTTAACCAATAACTTTTAGTTTTGAAACTATAGGTTTACAATTTCATAAAGAGTTTCCGGATTCAGCTAATTTATTAGTAAAAGCTTCTTAAAGCATATGTCTATAACATATGTATGATACATATGTTATACAAAAGTAATACAAAATTATCCATAATATAAAATTATGTGTGTGTGTGTGTGTGTGTGTGTGTGTGTGTGTGTGTGTGTGTTATAATTATATTTAAAATTATCATACTTTATATTTCTTCCCACAAAATGATAAAGTAATGTAAAGAATGATCTTATAACGGCACTAGAAGCATATTTAAACACGTATATTTATATTCAATATTTTGTGGTTCATATTTTGATTATTGTTGGATTATCATTTTTCAACTTTCTTCCCATCCACAGTAAAAAGCAAAGAGACATCGAACAATAAAGAACGAAGATGCCTCGTGTACTCTGAAATTGAGTTAACACACATAAAACAGTGACCATTCACTTGATGTTTTTACGAATTTTTGCTGAAACGAGCTTTTTCTTCGTGACTCAAAGTATAGCAGACATATATATATATATATATATATATATAGGATACAAAATTTTTCTCTTTCTTTCAACGTTTGATTTCTCGACTTGCACAATATTTATTGTAAATCGTTTTGTATTTCGCAATTTGCCTTTTTTTACGAAAAATCGAGAGTAATGACATTATTCACAATTACTAGTTGCTTATATTTCTTGTATAATAAACATACATATATAATTATACACTACAGTTGAATGATGGAAGCTGAAATTAATTCTTCGGAAAGCAAATTTTCACACAAATATTTTATTATTTAATATATATACATGTACATATAATAACGTTTAATAGGCGTACACTATTAATTTAATTGTATTATATTTGTTAAAAGAGAGGCCAAATAAATATCTAATTTGTAAAAAATGCATTTCAAGATCAAATTGAGTGCGAGCAAGAAGATATTCGGAAATATCTCGGGATAAAGAATTTTTTCCAGATAAGGGAGGTTCGTTGATTCAGTCATAGCAATCAAAAGGTATTCAAAGCAAGTTGCGCATGCAAATCATGGTTACAATGTTCTTTCCTGCGCGTTTGGCGCGATCCCTTCTATACGTCAAGCGATGATATATCATCTTTAGGAAAAAAGGTTTCCGGATATGTTTGCCTGAGACAGCTTGTTTCTTGACTTGAGAAATTAGTGGACCACTGTCTGTCATACCGACCAAATTATAATAGAGTTAATTATGGATTATACAGAGTGTTTTTTAATACGTTAGTGTCGGTCCACAATAAGTATTTAATCTTTAAGAAATTGACCAATCATAGTCGATTATTCTTTTCATATTCGATTATAATTGGTCAATTTCTTACGTCTTAAAGCTTAAATCACTTATTGTGGACCGACACTAAGATGTACTTCAGCAGAAGACGGAGGACATTAAAACAATGAAAAAAGTTAATATAAACATATATTCTATTCGACTTTGTGTTCAGCGTTCTATAGTCATTTTCATGTTCAAATAATGTATAGCGGCTTACTTTCATAGGAGGTGTTCAAAACGACTGTATTCTATTTGTATTTATGAACAATGTTCGATATCCTCCTAGAGATTTCTTATTAATTTCACACATTTTGTTCATTGAGTTTAGTTCAATTCAGTTTGTTCTCTTGCTAGGATCACTTAATACATTAATTTATTAATTTGCTGTGCAAAAATGTGAAATTCGTTTTTTAAGATTAACAGATGATGACTGGATTCTGATGATTTGCCATTAATTGACAATCACCTTTTAAACTAACCTGTATCTCATCGGCATTTATGTAATCTTTGAAATGTTTTCTTATCTGATAGATGTCTACTAAGGAAGCAATCTGACGTCTTGCTTCGATTGAATTATATTCGGCAAGTTCATACACTAAATACATGTTTGTTATTTCCTGATTTGGATACTTATTCATTGTTTATTCATTGTTTATTTCTAATGCATATGAACTTTTTTATTGTGTCTTCTAACCACTGCTGAAGTAGGTCCTACATATTAAGAAAGATTCTGTTACTGCAAAAGTATGACCAAAATTAATTTGATATAGAGCCAAAAGAGATTCAACCAAGAAGTGTAAATGAGAATGAAAGAAAAAGCGATGTAAGCATAGCATTGAGACTCCTGGTGTTAATAATTTAGTAGTTCTGAAATTTATTAATTAATATGTAATTATTTTCTATGTTTCTTCGTACTGATAATTATAAATTGTACTAATGTTAATTAATGTTATAAGTTTTAATATATTTTTTTTATTTTCTTTAAGCTTCTGCAACATTAAATTCGTGAACAGATTAAAGATTCCTTACTTTTGTATTACGGCTCTGAAAGTTTCTTGCACGGCTCTGAATTCAATTTCATCGGATGGAATATATTGCAAACAAAAAGTAAAAATAAATTAACTTATGAATAGACGATTTTCGTATTAATTAATAAGAAATTAATAATTGGATATCGCCGAATGAATGCCAGAACCATCAGGCAAATGCGCGGCAAGATACATTACGCATGTTATTCAAATATCATGTTCGCGGTTGCTAAGATATAGCAAGATGTTTGAAATTGTAATGTGTAATCTGTAAAAAATTATAAAACATTGATCAATAACTGTCACACATCCCGTATATTTAATTAATGGCAAAATATTCATGTGCTAAATGATTATAAAAAAATAAAATATGTATATCCTATAATCAAAATTCCCGAGGAAAACAATTTTTCTGAGAAATTCATGTTTCAACTGGCTGTTGAATCTCTGGTGTGAGAGGAACTTCTTCTGATGGTAGACCGGAACCGATATATAACATACGTGTTCCAAATGTGTTTTGTATTTCGTCGTCGACGAGACAAATCTCTTAGATCTACAACCGTGTCTTCGTTACAAAGACGACATGATCCATTTTGTGTGGAGGAAACGAAACGTCTATTTCAGGCATAACCTTACAAGTAGTAGAATTTTCAACTTCCGACGATATATCAAGAAAGATTATCTTCCTAAAGAGAACATAAGTTCTATGAAGACATGAGCTACCTATAGTTCTTCGAGATTCTTTAGAGTTCTATGAAGACATAGCTACCTATAGTTCTTCGAGATTCTTTAGAGTAACCATAAGCAAATGCAGGACTAATTCGTCCATTAAATAAAAGAGACAGAGCATTTAGGAGGACAAATAACGAGGATATTTTAGAAATGGAAATTTTAAAACATTTTTATGATAAAGACAGTAAAAGGAAAAGAAAAATTTACTTGTAAAACAAAATTGACTCTAATCTTTTTATTTTTATTTAATATTCATGTGCTAAATGTCTCTACAATGAAATAAAAATATTATTAAATGATATTACGTCAATATGTAAAAAAAATATTGTATAGTTCTTATGACGCACGGCGATTCATACTTACTACACTCAAGTTTATAAATGAAAAGTAATTGGTTATGCTCACCCTATTTAGAGACTTGTTTCCATAATGTGCGAGAGAGCAAAAGAAAAAGAGAGCAATAAAGAAATAAAAAGATGCGACTGGTTTTTAGAATAAACACATTTCGATATAAATGAACACACAAAATGAAGACTAATTAGTTTACACAAACCAATTTTAACATTCAGAATTTAACATGGCTCACTTTCTTTCTTTTACATCAAATATATATTTTTCTCAGCTAATTGCCATCTGAACTTCATCTAATCTAATGTTAAACCAACAGAAATATACATATTTTTAAGCATCCTCTGCTGCTGTTTTTAACGATCGCGAATTTATTACTCGCGACTTTTCTTAGATTCAACGTTGTGTTATATGAATAATATAAGTAAACAAGTAAAAATAAAAAATATTTTAATATTAATTTTCATATTATTATTATAATTTTAATATTATAAAGATATTTTAATATCAATTATGTCTAAATTATTCTTTAGTTTTCTATTATTAAAAAATATTGTCCCTTTCTTTTCTCGTCAAGTTTACATTTATATTTACTCTATTAATAATACTCTGATAAGCTAAATAACTTAAAATGTAGATTTGTTTTTACAATGTATTTCATTATATCCGCGCATCTCTCGACCAATGTGAAAAACTGTATCGTAAAGTAAATGTGCATCGATTTACAAATAATAAATTAGAAGTATACTACTATATTCTTTGACTGTGTGTACAAATAGCAGACATCGTTTATAGAAATACACGACGCACATACGTTTTAAAAAAAAATTAATATCTACAATTGTATGCATTTGCTCCCTTACCTGAATTTAATTGCAATTTTTCAAGAAACATATAATGGGGTTAACGACGGTCCGTTCTCGTTTGTTCGCATCTTAGTCTCATGCTTATGTTGCACATGCAGACCACGCGCGGAGCTTTACACCCTCGTACAATGCGAGCCTCGGCCTCGTTAAGGGGATCAGCTGCGTGGCATTGTCGCCGCTAACAAGCGCTAAATAGAGCACCAAGTGAAATCGTGTAGACGCACGGTGTGTCCACACAGAGACAGTCCGTTGCACCGCCTATACAAATAATTTGTCGGCATAGACATACATATATGTATACGTACGGATGTTACAAAATTGCGCGGGCGCACAGAGTTTCGTTCGCCAGCTCGTGAAATCTACGCGCGCGCGCGCGCGCGCGCGTGTGTATATGTAGAGTCGTTTCGTTGACACGTTGCAAACACGTTCGATTGGCGCAATTAAATGGAAAGAGAGATATGCCCATCATGAATTAATTACGCGAGGAAAATCGAAAGGTAATCGTTCCGCGTAACGATTACACGTTGACGATTACGAAAACACGACTAGCACGTGTCTAAGGAACTAAGTCTCGTACTCCCTGTATTGTGCTGTCTGTTTGTTAAACGAGGGAAAAAAAGCGAGAGGCATGTAACTGCGAAAAGAAACACGACGGGGCGTCTCACGGGGATGTATCGCCCCGCAGCGTTACACTATATACGATTTATACACTATATACGATGGGATTGGGTAGCGAGATCGGGATGAACGAGAGGCGGACGGTTGTTAAGTTGTCCGACAGATGTCTCACCGCGTGAATCTACCCCGTCCACCACCCTCGAGCCCCCCCGCAGACTCGTATTTTCGCATTTCGAAATCCAATTCCGCGCTGCTACACGAGGCTGCTACATCGATGGTGGCACACGATACGCACAATTTCACGATAATGATCCCTTGGACGGGAGGTCTGTCTCGTGCTGTAATTGACCCAAAGAGGGCTGACGCGTCCGACTTTTACGTCGGACTCTCCCCTTCTCCTTCGCGACAGCTTTTGTCGGTGCAGCACGTTCACATTTTTTTATCGCGAGAGATAATGAGATATTCCAAATGTTATCGTAATCGGCTAGCTTCTACTATCCGATACGATAGCATAAAGAACAAAAATTTGTACAACGTAAAGAAAGTCGGTACTCATTTGATTTCCAAATATATTCAAAATCAAATATTTCTCTAATTAGCAATATAAAGATAGAATTTGAAAGATCAATTGTACACTAATATAATATTATTAATGTTTGTTTACAAAATTTTTTTTTAACTGTTTTTTCTAGATTATTCTTTTATCTTATTTGCTCTAGTTACTTTGTTCTAAATTTGTTTAGAAAACATATAAATAAAGAAAAATTATTAATTATTAATATTGCATATTTTAAAGAGAAAATCGTTAAACATTATCAAGCTAATAATGATAAATACACTAAAATAGCTTTGCAGCAGCTCAACTATTTTTGACGAATTAGTTTTAATGATATTAAAACGTTATGAGAGATATAAAATTTATATCTAGAGATAATTTATATGATGAAGCAACATTTTGAGTTTTAGCCGTGCTGAGCATGCTGACTAACGCAACTAGTTTTAAAAAGACACGAGAGAGTATTAGTGACCGCTCTTACGAACGATATTCTAGCACGTGTTTCCTAACACAAATGTAGAAAGATGCATGGAATTGAAAGAATTGTAAAAATGGTCACGCGCACGTTCCATTTTAGGACGCAAACTGGCCGCCTTTCGAGTGATCTTTAACAAATGCGTTTCCGCACCTGTCCACCCTCTCTCTCCCTTTTCATGACGATCTTGTCGACAAAGAGAGATTCGGAGGCCTAACGAGCTTTTGACGCGCGACCGCTTTTTCAAGGCGGAATATCATTTCGGTGAACTGATCGTGACTTTGCAGATCTGTGGATAGACCCATTATGAAATGCAAGACTAAATCTTTTTTCAATTTAAATTTGAAACAATCATATAAAATTGTTTTTAAAAATTTGAATAATTTAGGAAATATAATTGACACACACACACACACACACACACACACACACACACACACACACACACACACACAAAATATATAGAGTTCATATAGTTTATATATATAAATATTATATATAATTTATTCTCTATTACAACAGACTTTATTTTAAAATGTCATACTAAGAGACTTAAGTCATACTGTTTTAAGAGATAACAAAGTTTTTGGAGATAAAAAAAAATCATAATTTCATATTTAAAAAATATTTGTAATATACTATAAACACACAACTTTCAATAAATATCTTTTCTGTATCTATTCAACTTATATTGACTATAAAAAAATTATAAAAAAATATATAACTAGCTCCAGCTTTCGGGGCTCTATTCGAGAATATTTTCTTTGAATAAAGGTACAGGTGTGCACTCATCGGTTTTGTGACTACTCGGTTTTCTACTTTTCGGCAAGCTCTTATGGTTCTAGCAGATCAACTTTTACGATCAATTTCCTGTCGTGCGAGAAATAACGAGAGCACCACGATTGAGCTACACTATTGATTTATTGGAATTAGAGGAGTATTCAAAATGCACATAAACAAGCCAGAAGTCTCTGGAAAATAAAACATAAATGTTTGAATGTTAATACATTTTGGCATTTGGCATTTGGCCTCGGAATTGTTAAATTTAATGCTGAACAATGTTGTGATCTGAGAACTAAGGAATAAATGCTATTCTTATGATTTGACAAACTAAAATATCTATGTGCATTTATGTACAATTTAGAGATTTATTTACTTTCTTTGTACAGTCACATCTTATTTACAAATTGCAAAAAACTTGTACTAATTATAAGAAACAGCTGTTCATATAAAAAGCTCCTTTCACACATCATTTAAATAGAAAAAACAGTTTTTAAATTTCTATTAATTGATTTAAAAATTTAACGCTCGTCAAATATATTCAATATTTAGGCTGCGTTCCAATATTCACTGCCGATATTCACTGCCTGAAAATCAATAATACATGTGACACAAATTATATATTTTCAGTACTGTCAGTGAATATCGGAACGCAACCTTAGTATCTTTGGCATTTGTCTAGAGACTTGTGTTTTTGAATGATTATAAAAAGCATAGCGAAAGACTAGTATAAATGAAACAACATTAATTTACGCTTTAATGCATTTGTGACAAAACACAAAGATACTTCATCTGATTATTTTATTCTCAGAGATACGCTATCTCGATCGAACTCTCGATCGAGTTTTTCTCTGACAATTAACACGATTATCGCATGCTTGCCTGAGCGTGAAAAACATCGACGAAATACATCTAAGAGCTCCTGAGAGGGTGATTTTAATACAAAAATAACAGGGTCTTCATGGATGTTAATGATTTGGAGAAGCACGTATGCATCATTGGCTTTGAGAGCTGCTCTGCATGTCCCATGCACACATATCTGCAACTGCAGTAAGAGCCGCGTGGCACTTCGTTCATCCCTTCACTGTTTTAGCCGCGGGATACCAAAGAGTCACGTGCCATCGATCTCGGCATAGTTTGTACATGTACATACATGTAAGCGGAATTGTCAATAGTTGCAACATTATTATGCGAGAAGTTGTCATACAACATTAAGAAATGTTACCTGAAATAAGAAAAATAGACGAATAGTTTGTTAACTACAACGATAAATGTAACATTACATTTTAATTTAATGTTATTCATACTTTTGTAACAACTTTTGAGAAAATGCATTTTTGATAATGCGTTATTGTTACAGTTATATTAGTTAAGTTTCTTATTATGTATACCATTTTGTATATATATGCTTTTGAGACTTCCACAGTTAACTATCTACTATCTTAAAAAAAGATTAATATATTTACTTTTTTAAAATATTATCCATGTCATGATACATAGTCGAATGTTAACGTTTCAATATTGCTGTTTGAATATTGCAGTTCACTTCATCAGAGGAAATAATCAGGCATTTCTTCACTCTAATGAAGTGAACTGCCACATGTCCACAAAGCATTCAACACTGTATCATGATACAGATAACACCAGTAAATATATAAAAATAATTTATATACACGTTTGAATATTTTCTTGACCGACACTTAAATCTTTGAAAAATTTTATTTTTCAATAATATGACGCGATTTGCCCAACAATCGTAAATGGAATATAAATCATAATATATTAATTATATTTATGAGATTTTTTATATACGTATTATCATGAATCGTAATTTTCTCGCAACAAACTCAACGAGAATAAATCAGTTCCTTAGCAATGAAGACGCGTGTCCAGAAGAGAATCTCGCGACTAGGGAGACATCAAAATAGAAGAGAGACGACGACCCTCGGTGCGTCCACGTGTCCGACGTGGACGTCGGCGATGTCATTAAACTCCTCGTTACGTGGACCCGATCCAAACTAACTCGGTCCAGGGTAACTCTCTCTGTCTCTCTTCCTCCCTCCCCCCCCTCTCTCTCTCTCTCTCTCTCTCTCTCTCTCTCTCCCGTGCAGACTGTAGCTAGACATACCAGCCAACGGCAACCAAGCGTTGCGAACAGACGTCTCGTGATTGGTTACATTACCGATACGCGCGTCTCGCGTCACAGTGATGCTGTTACAGCAATCGCGGTGAAAGCTTCTCTCTCTCTTGCATCCTCCTTCTGCATTTACACTCTCCTTCGTTGAGGAAAACATCCTGGAAATCTCCCACAAGAGTGTGAACGATAGAACTTGACAAAATTTGATTCTGAAATCGATTACATTTGCCTTAAAAGATCTACTAAATACTTTCATATATATATATTTCATGTTTTATTTTTTATGTATTTTATTGTTGGGGATCACATTGATTGCTGGTTTTTTTTTTTTTTATTAAGTTGTATTTAATATGTCTCAAATAATAGAAGATAATAGAAATAGAAATATTAAAATAAATAAATCATAATTAGAACAAACATAATAGATTTTATTAGAAACGTTTGAAATATTTTCTTATCTATATATAATATTTTCCTATCTTAATATTCAAAAGCATGTTTTTATTTATCAAAATTCATATTATCGCAACAGTACTTATTTTGTAGAATGGAATTTCTGTGATCATTTATTGGGATATTTACATTATAAATACATACCCCTTAAATATTCACACACAACAGGCGCGCGTACACTGTATATTATATATATGTATATATGTATACATTACTAATATTGTTATCAATCGACTTTAATCTTTCTTGTGTTTAAAAACACCGAGTTATCACCGATATAAATTAAAGTAAAGTTTGCATCCATTTTTAGAGGCACGCAATAACTCAATAAAAAATGAACTATCTGAGTTCTAAATAACTGATAGTTTAATGACAGTTTTTTTTTGTATGTAAGCAAAAAAAAAATCAGTGTAACTCTTGAAGCGAGCAAGGGACACGCTTACACCACGGGGGAGCGAGCGGGTTACGTGTCGTTCATGATAAAGCTTGGGAATTGACCGGTCCGGATATCGCATTTTGTACACGCGGCGTGTTTTCGCCCTTGTGTGTTGTTGGGGGCTGCATATCCCGGCTGCACCCGATACACGTGTAACACAACGCACGTGCTTTGCCACCCTTGTTCTTCACCCTCCGTCTATCGCTTGCCTCTCCGTTTCCCCGACCAGCGCTCTTTCTCGCACTGTCAGTAAATGATTTGTCTCTTTGCGGCTTCTGAAAATAGCTACGATTTCATACACGATTGCACGATTGCCATTCGTCATTTTCAAGTTATTACTTCTCGAAACCTATGGCCATACATAGAGTAGTTTTTATATTTAATTAATTGTTAATAGTTTTTGATAGAATGTTCTTGCCACTGTTGCTGATATCATATATAACAACAAATTTAATTTTATATTACACATGTAAGAAGTATAGAGGATACATTGAGTAGATAAAGTGAGTTAAGATTAAATAGATTAAATAATGGGTGGAGAGCTTATTAAAGTTGCGTAATAGAAATCTTTTTATGAAAAAAAAAAAAAAAGAAAAATAAATGATTTGTATATCCATCTGAACTTTTATTAGTAATCTTAAAATATACAATTTTATGTAGGATGACACATTATCGTTTATCGTCTCTACAAAGAATATGTATGATTAAATTAAAAAATAGAAAAAATTATATTACAATAATGCAATATTCCATTGTCTCTCTCTCTCTCTCTCTCCATTGTCTTCTCACAATGACAATAGCTGGATTCGAAAACAGATAGAGATACTTATTTTCGCAGCGAGATGCAAAGCTGTGCACGACGCTGCCCTGTTTTCTCTTTGTGAATCGGCTGTTTCGCCAGTCGCTCGCCTCACCTCGTTACCGTTCCTTTTTTCTCGTTGCTGAAACAAGAAACTGGCATCAGGACGTCGTTATAACACGAAGCGTCCACTTTTCCGTTTCTCCTGACCACCGCGTCGACCCCTCGACGTGGTCCTTGCGTACTACAAATAAAGCTCTTCTGGAAACAAACAGGGACAAGCTGGTCTCGGCACAGAACAAATTGACACCCCCCCACCCCCCTCAATAGTACACGTACGACTTATGGACCAACGGTGTCCTGTTTCCCAACTTGAGGATGTTGATCCACTTCAGTTTACTAGTTTGTTGACACTCCACGCGTAACTTTAAATATTTTATTTAGCTTTACTTAGAAAGGATCTCTGAAAAAAATTTCTCTCGATATGTATATTAAACAAATTATTACGAAATTGATTAATTTTAAAATTAATTCGATTAATTTATTTCTGTACATATATATTAAAAATTACATTAGAGCAAACGATTTATTTATTTATAAAATTAGTTATTCATTTATAAAATATTATTTAGCTTTTTTGATCATAATGTGACTAAATAAATAATAAAAAATAAACTTTTCAATTTTATCATATGATCCAAACACATATCGATCATATATACATATACATATATAGCAAATATATACAAAAGTCCTTTCAACATTTATAAAAAAAAAAATCTTTTCTTATAATATTATATTTTCTATCAGTTTATTATGTTTTTAATATTAATTCAAAACTATTTGAATTTATTTACTAATTTATTTCTAATATCCTTGCTATTCTAAATCTTTTTTTACAAAGTTAAAGATTGATTAATAGTATTATGATAACACAATATTAAATCATTAGTTCTGTCATTAACAGAATTATTTATTTTTAATAGTGCTTTATGACAAGTTAATTAAAAATGAAATATCCATTAACCTTCAACTTTTTTTCAAAATCAAGAGAGCATCATCGATGCTAAAAAAGATGATTTTTCGGAAAAATATTTTCCGAAGAGATAATTCTCTATCGATCAAAATTTCCGAAAAATAAACTACCATTGATAAAGATGTAGAGAATATATCTATTAAGTGGTAGTCACGTGGCACATAGTGATATGACAATGATATCAGTTTTATCCTTGGACACGATTCGCCACGTGTCGCTCGACGTGAACTCGGCGCATTTGTTTTATTACAACAACGATATCCCTAGCAAGTATCGCTAGTTGATCGTAATCGCTTTTAACTTCACATAGAATCAAAGTGAGGATAAATCTAAGTGCGACACCTTTAAAGAAGAGTCAAATAACACGTGACTCCTCTTAGAAAATACATCGAAAAAAATACGTATGGGAAAAAATTAATTCTCTGCATCATAATAATTTCTATTTTATACAATAAATTAAACCAATATTTAATACACATTTAAATTTATAAATGAATTTGTGAATCTAATCACTTTTCCCTCTCTCCAAACGTTATTATCGTCACTGTTATATCATTAGATAAATCAATGCTTTATATTTATCAATGCTTTATAGATCTTTGAGTTAATACAAAACAATAAATGAATTGTTTTATATAAATTTTTATTCAAAAATCGTATATCGTTGATGTTACGTAAAGGAAATTTGTCGGTTAGCAATGGAAACGTATGATGTACATGGTATATAATAAAGACAAATTTTACATAATATTCTATCTAATAAAATTTGTGAAGAAATTCTCATTTTTCAAGAAAGTTGTTTTTGAAATCTTTCAGTATACAAGAACTAATATCGTACGTATAGTACACGTATATTCGATATATACATATATTTATAATTCAGTATTCAATATTCAATATCTTTCTACGCTGATAATTCAAAAACGATTTTTTTGAATTGTATTTTCCCATTGAAACAATGCTCGATTTTATTATTCCGCATTCTACCGTATTCCGTTGGTAGATCCCACGACCACCCGAGCCGAGCCCGCATCTTGACATCCGCCGGTCCACTGTTTAGCAATAATTTACTCATCGCACGGCCACAAAATAGTGTCGGAAAAGACCCCGCGGAATAAACGGCGTGGTCGTTGACATTAAAATGATGATTCGAATCCCACGGGTATATTGTTGTCCAATGATACGTCTGTATTTACACGCCGCGCACCGAAATTGCGCGCCGACGGCGTAAATGCACCCGTATAAAACTTACAATTAGAATAGGCGTGAATAATACTGATAAGTACCTTCTTGATATAGAATCTACCGTATAGCATCAATTGTTCTCAAAATGATCCAATATGATGCCTTGATCCAATATCAAATATATTGTAGCTAATCATTTCGACATAATCAAAATTTATTTTAAAAATTAATATCAGAGATATTATTAAAAAATATTTCTATTTCCTTCTTCTCAATCATTTTTCTGTTGTTGTGAATTTTAAAAAAATGTGTATATATATATATATATATATATATATATTGTTTAGAAAATAAATAGAATAATAATCTTAAACTTGATCCCCGGTTGTATTTTTCATTGAGATTTTTCAACGAATCAGATGCTGCGATACGAAATTGTTTCATGTGCCATCAACGTTGCCTATAACTTCTTTCATTTCAAAATTATCGATTTTCTTCAGGCAAATAAATGCATCATAAACATTTATATGTAACGCGTATATTTTTTTTCCATTCGGTTTACAACTTTGTAAATAATATTTTGCATATATTGAAGGATCGACCGACTATTTATTTATTTGACATGATTTAATCCCACAAAAATTGATTAATAGGAAAACTACATATTATATTGTGAATTAAAATATGTACATGTCTACTTACGTAATCTTATAAATATGTAATAGTTTTGTTAGTTTTTACATTATTTATAGAAACATTTTAAAGTATATTTGATATTTGTCTAAGAAGGAAAAATATGTTTAGGAAAGAAAATTGAAAAATTACAAAACTTACACTATTATACTATTATACTATTATTTATTATTACTATATTATTATATATTATTACAATACTTCTTATAAGAAGTAAGCAACATCTATTGGTATATGACATAACACTATGTTGTGATATGTGACATAGCACTAGGGTAGAGTGGATTAACTATTTTCTTTTAAAAATTTTTTCACTTTATCTCGAGAAATCTTTTTGTTGCATTTTTTTTAGTAGTACCGCTTCTTTTCAGCTCAAAGAATCTTTAACCCTTCGATTGATCAAAAAACCGCATTTATCTTCGCGTACAGTTCTCTTTATGAAAAAAGTTCCAGCATTCGAGATTTATCAATTGCTTCTTATAAGTCGCGGAAGCCGCAGGCATTTTTGTTGTCGACTCTTCGTGCAGCTAGAAAAGACATTATTCAAGATGTTAGACATTGACGGATTTGTCGGGTAACTCGTATTAATGCGTCGCACCTGAAAAATCGACGGATTAGTTTGAAAAACCTCCGTGAATTCGACACACGGCGTTTTGTCCATTCGAATCAATTCATAGTCCCATCTACGGTTTTTTCACTTGTTTAAATTGCACACATTACATGTGTGTATATTTATCGTATGTACGTATCATTCATTCTTTCTTTCTCTCTGCGCGCGCGCGCGCGCGCGCGCGTGTGTGTGTGTGTGTGTGTGTGTGTGTGTGTGCAGATATATCTATCATTGAATTATACTCTGGCTGACGTGAGACTAACTATTATTCTCGAATCACGTAATCCAATTTGGGAAATATTATTATAATGGAAAATACATTTCTTTTTACCATATTATAGATTTTTATATATTATAAAAATGTTATAAATTAGAACAATATAACTCTAACTCAGTCTTTGTCAAACTGACATAAATTTGTTTGCTATTAGTCTGTGCTTATTCAAGTCAGTAGTACATAGTTCAATGTATATATTGTATATATTCAAATACCTAAATAAATTTACAAGCATTACAATAAAAATAATAAAAATCATTTTTTCTTAATGAAACTCAAACCAAATAATAATATTATAATATTTTTATGTTGTATGCTGTATTTTTATGTTGTATGTTGTATAAACTTGTACATGTACCTTATAAGGAAAAAGAATACGTAAATAAATTATAATATAAGATTACAATGTAAAGAAAGAAAAATTTTGCAACCAAATAATTTAATCATGACTAAAGAGATGTTCTTTAACATTTTATAGATAATCGAAATATTAAAGTTTCTTGGAAATATATTTTCATCAATTTTTTTTTTTATACTTTTACAATTAATATTAATTATAAATAAAATTAAAATAATAGAATTTTTTCAACATAAATAAATATTATGCATTATATAAACACAATAAATATTTTTTAAAATAATTAAATGACATTTTAATTATTTAGTAAAAATTCATATTTTAACTACCGTCAATAAACAAAATTATATTTAAATTGCTCCGTAAAAAAATTATTTTCATTATTTGATTTGACTGGAAAATCTAAATCATTATCTATTATAGCTTGTCTAATTCTTTTCTAGAAGTATTTCTAGAAGTATTTCTAGAAGAAATAACAGCATGTAGGCACGTGCTGTAAAAATAAGGCGTTTAGCAAAAGAGGCAAACATCGTTTATCTAACTGGCTAAATAAGATAGGATTTTTTTGAATTTTGCTGTGACTAATCGTGATCTGCTACCGAAATCAATCATATTGATGACCGAATGACCTGCATACATCACAGGTGTCCTCAGCATTACCATTATTCTTTTCCCTTTTTCTTCTTTACGTCAAAGAACCAAACTTGACTACCGAATTATTTGAATTTGTTCTATTAGTGATTTATGTTTAGATTCTTTAACTAGTGTGTAGATAAATTTTTTTATTTTCTAAATGGAATCATTCAAACAGGGCAGGAAGAATAGAAAGAGGGACACATCGATTTTGTCACTTTCAGTTACAATAGAGTGGAAGCTTTCTCCTGCGTGCAGAAACATAAGGAGTTACATCAAAATAGTTTTGATCAGGCAATCGTTCTGTCGAGGGTTGCCACAACAAATTTTCTATTCATAATAGTTGATACCGAGAAAACATCCCTTTGGACCTTTCAAACCATTGATTTTACGGCCTATAATAAATCAACTTGCTTGTTATTTTTATTCTATTTTAATATGATCTTTTTTATAACTTTATTGTGAATTGTGTTTATGCATCTTTGTTATTTTTTTATTGCTGAATCTTGTGCAAATGCATAGAGTATACTCTACACAATTTTTATCCTGTTAAATTAGACAAACATTTGATAATTTAAATATTTGCGCTCATGTAATTTTTGTGCGCATGTTTAAAAATTAAAAGTTCTTAAATTTAAATTCATATAAATTTAATAAATTGTCTACTAAAAAAAATTTTAATAATTTTTTTTTTATTTATAATTTCATATTAGTAGCTTTATTTTCAAATAAATAATGATTTTTTTATTGCATTGTAATTGCACGAAATATCTTTTAGACATTAATTTAATTTACCTTTACCATTGAATTTAGTAATTTAACAGTTTGAAAAAATTTGATAAATAACAAACGACATGAAACGATAAACTACTTATCTTTTAATTTTATTATACGGAGTTATCTTCCTAACGTTTTTTTTTTTTTTTTTTTTTTTATATATAGTAAGTTACATGTTACATTTACTATTATGTAAATTGCTATGCGATTACTATTTATGATTTTCGATTAAGATACATATTGCGTATCTCTATTTTTTTGCATCTTAGAATCAAGTCTTAAGAAATAATAACGCTAGTCGAATTTACGAGTTAAGAAATGGACCTATGGTATTTACATTGCTTTTAAGAGGATACTATAATTTTTTTAGAAGCACAGCTGGATTATAAAAGCATATTGGGTACAACAAAAGCTCTCTAGTTAGACGGGCGCTACCGATCAACAGGGGGTAACTAACGTGTGTATGGCACGATGCAAAATCAATCATATACACTTTCTTCAAACAATCCGTCGAGACATCATCAAAGGAAGTTTGTATTGATTATTTTATGATTTCGAGGACCACCCAGTTTTCGTGTAATATATTAAATTAAATATATTATATAACAGCATTAGTTCTCTTTCTTTTACATTTGTTTACGTTTTTATGTTTTTTGTTTTCTATAATAATAATAATAATAATAATAATAATAATAATAAAAAAATTCTATCTAATACTTTTTAATACATTTAATATTAATTTTCAAACGTTATGCTAACAATATTTTGTTTTTATTTTAACAAAAAATAAAAAAATATAGTTTTACATTGTTAAATTACAATTAATATAAAATTTATCATTATTTCTTTAATTTATGGTAGTGCCCATATATATTGTAAAAATATAATTAAAGATATTATTACAGTAATTATATTTAAAGATTTTATTAATTTCGATCATTTTTTTTATTAATTATTCATAAAGATTGATAGCCTTTTCAATTATTAGGTAATGCAAAGTTTATAGCGGACGCTTTCTTTTATCGCATAGTTTCGTTGCATCATTAAATAGTAATAATTGTTAATATTTCCATATGTCACGTAAAGTCGATCGTATCGATGCAATTATTAGTCATCTTTCGATAAATTCTGTATAAGAAACTCTGTAAATATTTGGATTGCGCTTTGTTGGTAATCTAATTAAAAATTTATATAAAACAATATTATACACACGGTATAGACAATCAAGGCGCATGTGACATAAACTCGGTTACATAAAACAAACGTTAAGAATAAAAGAAGCCCTTGGGTTATCCTATGCCGAGTTTTCACGAGCACAGAGAAGCCATATGAGAAATTTTTACATATGCATGGACTACCAACGATACCATAGAAGATCGATGATTCAGGTAATAATGTGAGCTGGCGTTCTTTTCTTGATTTATGTCATAACATAAATATCGATGTTACGATGTTATAAATATTATACAATTTATATGACTATGACGTGAAACAGATCGCTATCAATAAAATAAAGGTTGATGTTAATTTCCATTGCAAATAATTTTATATACATATAAGTATGCATAATTTTGTATATTATATATTTATATATTTATAATTATGTACAATTATATGTTACAAATTCATATTTTTCTGTTTTTTTTTTCATTAATTTTTATAGAAAAAGAATTTATTCTAAATTTCCGAACTATAGAAAACTTACATCTTTCTTTTTTATGATGATTTTTGACGATTATCGATGTCAATTTCCGATATATACGAAATAAAATAATTTTTCTTTCCTAATTGCCATACTATAAATATTTCTAATGAAATAATAATTATGATTATTATTTCATTAGAAAAATTCGGACGATGAACATATACAATAAGTTTAAGAGTTGAAGAAAATTTTCAGCATAGATCACAGAAATGTTAAGAACTCAAAATATCTTACATATACATATATTTAAAGAAATAAGAATTAAATTAATTTTTAAAGCCTAAGTCGAGGAAATTATTAAATCTTTAATGTCTTATGAGTTAAAAATTACTATTGATATTTCATTGTATTGAAAACGTTACGATCAAACAAATCATTCCTTTCCACTAGAATTTATAGGTAAGAGAAAATTAGCGAATCACCCATACCGTATATCAAATATCATGTACTTATTACGTATATCTTTAAACATATACTTTTCTCGATTATATACACCTTTAACTATTCCACGAAATTTTGCTCGCTTTTGCTCGCCCCATTTTATTTTGCGCTTACGATCGCAGATCAACTGACGTGTCGGCGAATCGCGGCTCCACACTGTGAGACTGTCAATTAGGAATCCGTCGGGTATTCCCGATATCCGCTGAATTGTCATTTTCGCGATTGTTTGCAAAATGTCAAAGCTGATAATCGTGCGGGATCTCAAAACCCGCGCGAATGTCGAATTTACTTACGTACTTCTTTGCACACACCAGTGCTGTTTGTCAATCGATCAAAAAAATAAATTAAAATATAAGTAGATAAATTAATTTAATTTTTTTAAAAATATTGAGATGAGAATAGTAAAAAAATTAGCGGAAATCTCTTTACACGAAATTTCCCTCGTTGCTTCGATCTGTTAGCGTAGCAGTTAATCGACAAATAGAGTTAGTCGACCAAAATGGAAGGATGTTGTGCAAGCCTTAGTCGGGTAGCAATGATATTATTTAACAAACAAGCCGGATGGCGGGCTTATGAGAGTACTATTACCGGTAATCCCCGCATCATCTTTAACACGGCCGCACGCGGTGCGAGCCTATTCTCCGGTAATTAAGAGATTAAACCCTGTTGCCTGACACTGTCCCTGTCTCTCGTTTCTCCTCTCCCATTTCTTAGTCCTTACAACAGCTACATGTGCATGGCTCTTATCCCGGTCACATTACAGAACGAACACGAAACACCTTGCGCGAGCAAACTCTTCTCGTGTCTCGCTTCTACGTTCACAAAAATCTCTCATTCTACAAGAAATATATATTTTCAATAGAATGTAAATAATATATAAATAATACATTAAATTACCTGATGCTTATCGATCAGTAGTAAATAGCTAAGATAATAACTGTCACACGATGATTTTGTTAAAATTGCTGTCCATTTTAAATTCATGAAATTGAGAACGAATCGTGATATCCTGCTCAGTGTTTTTATATATATATATATATATATATATATATATATATATGTTTAATTGCTTTATTGTAACATTTTTATATCTTCATATGGAGGAAAAATTGCTTATCTTATGTACAAAAATTAGTATACTTCAAAGTAATTTAATCTTTTTCCATTTCGCATTCTTCGATGAACCGACATAACAACGATTTATAATCCTTCTCTATCGCGCGAGAGACTATATTATAAACTTTTATTATTCTTAAACTAAGATTTTATCTCTAATAAACTTACGTTTTATTTTGGTGAAAAATATATAAAAAAAAAAAATATATAAAGAGATACATAAACATATATAGATACATACTCATAGATACATAGGTGTAATATATAACTTTTGGACGGTGTGCCGTGCTGTTAAAAAGTGCATGCGTCAGCGCGCTGCTTTCTACATCGAGATCTTAGCTCTCTTGTAAATGACGAAAAACCCGGATCCCTCGATACCTGACAATCCGAAAGGTAGACCGTGCCGTCGATCTCTCGATCGGTACGAATGAACGAGCACACATGTACATAGGACGGTGCACGACGGGCAGGACACGTCTCGAATATTTTACCCCGGGAGTTTTTCCTCTTTAATTGATTCAATCGGCGAAAAACACGGCGAGACCGGCTTCAAACCCCCTCGGGGGTTTTCGTCTCCTCTTCCCCTCCGCGTCATCCGCGCTTCCGACAGCCAACCGCTGTAACGAGACGCCAGAACCAACCCCCTTCCGAATAGAAACGCCAACCCCTCTTCGCGGTTAGTCTCTCTCTCTCTCTCTCGCCCCCTCGTTCCTCTTCCTCGCTTACCCCTCGTCGCGGTTATCCCTTCCCACATTTCGACCCCTTTGTTCTTTCCGCTTATCGTCTCCTTTTCCTCCAATGTTTTCCTTCACGCGTAAACCCTTCCATCTTTTCCCTCTTCGCGCAATTAAACGCTCGTTACGATGTATGCCGTTCCGTTTCCGGACTTTTTTGTTCTTATCATAATTATGTTTCTTTTTCTTTATCGCCTTTCTGTTTCCAATCATCACTTCATCTTCCGCGCAACGTACGCTGTATTTCATAAGACTTTTTTCTTCGATATACCCAAGATGATACTTGACTTGAGTAAAAATTATTACAGCATATAAATTAAATCAGGCAGTCGCAATGTTGTTAATTTAGTTTACAGGTTTCTTTTATTTTTGCCGCAATTATTTTTACGTTTATCATTTTTTATATCTATTTTTTTCTCTTCTTATTATTCTAACAATGTAGCTTTATACTCGCTACTAATTGATACAAGGAATATATTTCCGATTTATTTTGCAATTTATACATTAGTTATTTATTTTTTGTAATTATTTTCAAATTATTTGAATATATGCCTAAATTAACTTGTATTTTATTTTCCTTGGAGTGTCTTCTTCGTAAGCTTTTTAATCTTGATTTACCCCCCCCCCCCCCCTATCGGCACCGTAACGTCATCGACTGTGCTAATGCGATATAATACGGAAACATTTATACACAGTATGCTCGCTGAGAGCTGAATAGTTCTCCGCCGTTTATGCAAAGCTGGTTCTCTTGGAGGAGAGTACGGGGCGCGTGTCGAGAGATGGAAAGGGGTAGTTGTGTCACAGGACGCACGGGGGAAGTTTCTGCGAATGCGGCAGAAACTCTCGCGGATTTTCCGTTTGTTATTTTAATTAGAGCCTTCGGGGCCTGCTCTTAACGAGTGCTTGGCTCTCGTCCGCGTTTATTGTATCCTTCCTGAAATGATGGTTGTGTCGTATCGTCGGATTCGTGTTGGTGGATTGTGAAAATCGCGCGTTCAGTCTGTTTCTCGTTTATTTATGCCCCCCGCGAAATAATCGCATGCCACCGTATTACGGCATCAATAAGATGTCATAACTAAATTATATTCGTATTCGTAATCGTAATCGTAATCACTTATATATATGTCATATGTCAATTACACAACTGACCTTTCTGACACTTCTTGAGAAACGTATGTATATGTTGGCGATTAAAAATTATTTTATTAAATAAGTAAGAATGGGTAAGAGAGCATAAATAAGTACTTACCTACGAAATATTTGTTCACAAGAATGCAAGTTAAAAAGTGCAAATTTACTTATTTACAAAAAATATTTTATAATATGCTTTTTATAATAAAAATAAAAGAGTGTACAGAGAAACAAAATAGAAAATGTCCTTACTAAATTTTTCGAAATTTTTGCTTAGAAATAACATATTTTTCGGGTAGCTAAAGATATATAAGCTATTTTAGTTTTTCTATTAGGTAGGTAGGTTAGTTTTTAAAGCACCGTTAAAAAGAACTACAGCATCGTAAAAGTTTTCGTTAGAGTCGATTTTTTACTTGGTTAGTCAGAAAAACGGATATAACTCTTGGACGAGAATATTTCTCCGTTATGCAAAAAAATTGTAACGAAAAACGGTATGGATATCACTGAGCATAATATTTTTCTGAAATTGGGTGGGCACGTCGTAAAACTGTAAAAATTCGTTATTGAAAAAGTTGACTTCCAATTCTTTGTGTGTGATTCCGGTACTTTCTTGTACCGTTTTTTGGTCTTCCCCATAAAGAAACTTTTTTATGTTTTGACTGCGTTATACAACGTTACAATGTGACACATTAGAAAGAGTAACGTATCTTTTTATACTTTTGCATGAACAAAGTTCGCGTACAAATTTATTAAATTATCTTAACATATGTTTCCATTAAAAAAGATGTATAAAAGTTTTTAAAATGTGTAACGTTTGTGCAACGAAACTCTCTTAATATTCATTCAAAAATTGGATCCTAATATTGATATAATAATATGTGCGGAATATTTTGAAATTGGATATTTTAATTTGTAAATAGAGAGCATATTATTCTCATTACGTGGTATTGTATCGGCATAGCACGAAAGAGTTCAGAGAAGCCGCTTTTAATAACCCGGATATGCGGATTCTTCTACCTAGCAGTGTCGTATTCGGATCTAAAGTTCGGGCTAGAGTAATCCGCAAGGTAATTCTGCTTCAGGTTCTCTAACCTCACTCTATATATGATATCGCATATCCTATTACCTTTCCTTTACGCTACCAGTTTATTTCAAGACGAAAGTAAAAAGAGAGATGCGCGAGGAAAGAAAAAGGGCTAGAGGGTAGAAAGACAATTTAAAAGTAGCTCACCGATTATCAAAAAAAACTCCTATTCAGGCTTGAAATAATATATGTTGAATAATATATTTGAGTGAACAACTTAATATATAAGATATATTTTATTGATATAAAATATTTATGTTTAAAGATAAAAGAAAGATATACATGTATGTATGTATAGCTTATATATGTATTAGCGTGTATAAAACAAGAATTATTACGTTTACATCTTACTTTGGTTTTATATTAATGGATTTAGAGCACAGACACATACTATACATATATATATATATATATATACAAAGTGTTTAATTCGAAATGGTACAACTTGTGTGCGGATGAAGAGGAGCAAATTGAGTAGAAAAATCTTCTACTATTTTATATGATATTCGCAATTAATAATGAGTTATTAATTATTAGAAATCACTGAATGAGCGCATATTTGCTCGGTCCATTCGGACGAATGCAAGCGCACAATGAGGTATGACTGCCTATGACGTTACACGTTTGCGGTTATTAGAAACGTAGCGAAATGTTTAGATTTGTTTGTGGTCTACAAATGATAGAACATAAAACTGCCTTGCTTGGAAATTACCCGAGCCCGAAAAAATCACCGAAGATTATGATTGTCAACTCTAAGCAAATTTTCGTGACCAAGAGGCCTGGAAATTCGAAATTAATTGAAAAATATTAATATTATCGACTGTTGATATAAAGTGATCATTTTTAACATAAATATTTGATACTGCACACCTCCAAACATTTCGCGCTCCTAGCAATTGCGAATGCGCGAACGTTAGTCGATCATATCTCGCTATGTGCTTTATTTAATAATTAATGAAAAAAGTGATAGAAATTTTTTGTTGCAATAATAGATATATTTTTAATTACATAATAATAATTATTATTGACATATATAGATATATATTGACATATAGATATATTATTATATATTGGATATTTCAGCGTGCGAAATAAGTAGATATCTATATTATCTATCATTGTATATGATTTTTACGCGCACAATAGGATCCAAAAGATTCACAATCGAGAATAATAAAAATAATCACTGTTGAAAATATATTCTATTGATATTTGCAAAATTTATTCAAAGAGAAGTAAATTAATTATATGTAAAATAAAGAATACGTTTTATATGTTATGTGTTATATGGTGCTCTGAGCATATATCATATGCGATTACATAAATCGATTTGAATAGCCTTCAAATATCACATATTACAAATTATATAAATATCACATATTATAAGTTATATAAATTATTAATAAAAAAGTTGTTAAAAAATGCAACTGTTGGTATTGATATTGGTATTAATGAAATATTGTGATGTTATTGATTGTGGATAATTGAGTTTCAATTATTTTAAATCCAATTAATTTCATAGTTAAAATAATTTAACTATCCCGCGTTTATATAATATTATAATACGTATATAATATGATACTTATATTGAACTTTTGAGAATTTTCGATACTTGAAACCATAGTATAACCATAATATAACAATAAAGGTATTCTATGGTATCTTTGATTTTTATATCCACATCACGTGGCATTCCGCCATGTATAAAAATGATACATTTCATTTGATACTCGCAATGCTTTCAAAGTTATTTTTGTTATTCATTTTTGTTGTTTACTTAATGTTAAACAATGATAATAGCAAGTGTTGCGAGCATCAAGTAGAATTTACTTTAAATGAAAAAGCAGAGTCGAATATAAAAATCGTAAGTGTTCTATGATATACCACCGATGAAATGTTATTAAAGATTGATAATCTTATGGGAGTTCACATAGTCATAATTAAAATTTTTAAAATAATTAGTCTATAATATAATATTATTAATTTATTATTATTGCAATATTTTTTAGACAATATATATATATATATATATATATATATATATATATATTCATAACCTGCTGTTATATTTAATTTTGTTTAAAGTTGCATTTTTATAGTTATTATAATCTATGCTTGATTATAAAGATGATAATTGAAGAAAAAAGAATTATAATGTTGTGATAATGTGTATGATGTTATAGATAACAATATAAATATATTTATAAAACATATGTATCATACATAATCATGAATTTAATAAATTATTATTCAAATATTTATGTTAAAGATGATCACTTTATATCAACAGTCGATAATATTAATATTCTTCAATTATTTTCGAATTTCCAGGCCCCTTGGTCACGAAAATTTGCTTAGGGTTGATAATCATAATTTTCGGTGGCTCGGGTGGTTCGAGTGATTTCCAAACAATCAAAGAGTTATACAAAAAACTTAATCAATAAAATTTAAGCAGTAAGCGATCAACTAATTACAATCGAGAACATAAGGCAGTAACATAAGCAATAGCAAATCCGTAACGTTGATTTCCTTACTACTTAAGTTTTGCTGTTTAAGTTTTTTTGTGTGCCCCGGCCCTAAGCGTTTCATTACAAATGCTTTGAAATGATTGATCAATAAGAATAAAGAATTTTATCAATTGACCAATTAAAAAATACTTTGAATATTTGTAACTTTTGCCAAGTTTGATCAAAAGTTTATTTTCTATTTCTACATTAGGTTGTACTAAAACTTTCTATCTCGTTTTTGTCAAATTTCAAATATATATTTATTTCATTTTAAGTACAACGAATTGTTTACTATGTCAGAAAAAAGACAGATTATAGAAAAGATTATAAATTGACTAGAACTTAGCTTACGTTTCGATATTCTTCGAAAATATATAGTTCGTGTCACATATACTATAGATTTTTGTACTGGCAGTGAATATTGGAACACAGCCTTAATATGCATAGCACAATATAACCTCACTTTCATAGTAAACAGTTTGCTTGGACTAAAAGGATAATATAAAACTTTACTGTGTAATATACATAATTACAATCAGTCTAGAAGCAACGAAGAAAAAATCTCGAGAATTCCATGTTATATGCCCAATTACTCGTTAGAGTAGAGAGCACTAAATCAAAAAAATAAATAAATAAACAGTTTTCATATTATTACAATGAAATGTTTTCATAATTTTATTGGAATATATATCTTATACATATGTTTAACTTAATTTTCTTTATATGATCTTGATTACTCATATATGAGCTAAATTCACTATGAACATAACAAACTTGGATGCCTTTTTGGGGCGATTTAAACGAGTTAGCAAAGTTACCATTAATTATGCCACTTGTTTTAATGTTTTACCTTGTACGTCAAGTACTTTTATATGTAATGGTTATAATACAACTTGCCTAAATGTACAAGATTTGACTGTGAACAAGCAGCAGTTTGTATTGAATAATATAATTAAATATGATAATTCAAAAATACAGAATAATTTTCCATACATATCTCATCCTCGACATATTTTCCATAAAAGTTTATACAATGAAATGAAATATCCTAGACATAAAACTTGTCACACTGGTCTATATTATAACAGTATTCGATATCTTTCAAGTACTAGTATCAATTTCACTGAAGGTCAAGTTCCAATGCAATTTCAAAACAATATATTCAAAGCGATATCAGAAAGCATGCCAGTTAAAGTCACACAAGATTCTTTACTATGGCTACATGATTATACAGGTTTACCATGGTGGTTAATTATTGTACTCACTACTGTTATAATAAGAACAACAGTGACATTACCATTATCTTTATATCAGGTAAGTTTGTGAATATTACGAATTGTATATTTATAATAATATAAATGTATATGATAAAATTATTAGATGTATAATATAGACATTATATGTATATCTGTACAATTTAAAGGAGAAAATATATGAAACAAACAACATTATAAGACTTTAATGATTGTGTAAAATAGTTACTTCTTTTTTTCTGCACATGTTATTACATTCTGTACATGTTGTTACCTTTTAATTTCTTTAAAGTTTTAAATAAATGCCATATCTTATTTAGAAAATTACAATTATATTTTTAACTTATTTGATACAAAGTTATATTAAAAATTAACTGTTTTTTCTTATTTATTGTTCTTTCGTATTATTTGAAAATATAATGCAATTTTTAGGTTCTTTAATAACTTTAATCATGATATTTTCAGTTATATATATTGGCAAAATTGGAAAATCTTAAACACGAAATGGATGAGATAGTTAAAGAGATGAAAATAGAAATAAATTATGGAACGCATAAATATAATTGGTCTAAAGAATATGCTAGACGTTTGTACAATCACTCTGTAGGTAATGTTTTAGTCTGTTTAGTTGAAGGTTTTGAATAGAGAACGACGAAATCTGATTGGAATATTTAATCTTTCTAAATATTTGTTATTTTTATTATAGATGAAGAAACAATGGAATAAATTAATTGTTCGAGAAAACTGCCATCCAGCTAAAGCTAGTTTATTAGTACTAGTGCAAGTACCATTGTGGATATCATTATCAATGTCTATTCGAAATTTATGTTATATGTTACCTAAACAGGATATTGGTATGTATGATAATATTTAAATAACATAACAATTAACATGTGTCTAACATATTTATTTCATTAGATGCTTATACTACTTATCAGGAATTTAAAACTGGTGGATTTTTATGGATAACTGATTTAACTATACCAGATTTTTTCATCCTTCCAATAGCAATGGGATTATTCAACTTGGCCATTATAGAAGTAAGTTTTTAATACAATGATTAAGACTATTACAGAAGAATACGAGAAAAATCAATTTTGAAATCTTTTTATATTATTATAGTGTTATCATTTTTTTTACAGATAAATTATATGAATAGGGTAGAAAAGCTATCAAAATGGCAGAAATATTTGATTAATTTCTTCAGAATTGTTACAATTGGAATGATTCCAATTGCTATGTCCGTACCCTCTGTAAGATATACAATTAATATTTCAAAATATTTTTTACACATAAATAATTTATTCTTATACAAACAAAATTATTTACATATTGAAAAGCTTTTGAAGTAATATTTGAAATATTTTTGCAGTGTTTGAGCTTATACTGGACAACTAGCAGTGCATTTGGTCTTTTTCAAAATTTAATCTTATTATCTCCGAAATTACGTCGTTTCACAAAAATGCCTACAACTATATCTCAATCACATCCATATTTGGCGCTGCGTGACAAGATAGCAATTAGATGTCGTTTTAAAAAAAGAGTGGAAAATTCGTCGAAGATATAAACATAAGTCACTTGTACAAATAAATCATACAGGTTTTACAAAATATTTTTCCTTGTTTATAAATTCAATGTTTTTCGTATCTATCTTGATATTCAATGAAATTTTCTTAAATAACTTGTGTATGTAATTTGGAAACAAATATTTTTTTCTGTATAAATAAAAATGCATAAATTTGAGAGAACATATAATATATAGATTCTTTTAAGAAAATATTAAATATATAATATTGTGTAACAAATTAATATATAATATCTAAAATTTTATACAAATGAACAATCATTTACGCTTTCAATTAACAATTATGAACATCTTTAAATGTTTTTTTTTATGATACACATTTAATTTTAAATAAGAATTTTATATGAATTGTTTTTTGAAAACAGAAAGCAGCTTAAGAGCCAATACTATAAAATAGCAGATTACAACACAAGGACGATTTATTATTATTCTCTATTATTGAAAAAATAACGTATAAGAGTTTTTCTCCATATAAGAATATATTATAATATACTACGGTATATAAATGTGTGAAAATTATAAAAATAAAAAGAAGATGTATAAAATAAATTAACAAAAATCAGATTCTCAAAATGACACACAATTAATAAATAGAGCAAATAAGAAAAGCGCGGTAAGAAGAATTTCTCATTTGCCCTATTTGTTAATTATAATCGGAATAATTTTTTTTACATTATCTTTAATATTACATGAAAAGTTTCTACAGTTTGTAACTTATATTGATTGCTTAAAATAATTTTTAATAAACCAAGTATTTGAGTGCTTTATAATATAATGTAGCGTATAAAATGTTGCAATAGATAGATTTTCCTGCTTAAGATATTGCTATTGATGCACTTGAGAAATGTTGATTTACATCACCTTTACCCTTTTGCATGAACTAATGATAACGAAAAGACAAGAAGCGTAATAGGAGAGACGCATATATGCGTGATAGCAATATTATTTCCTTAATCGTATCTGTTGATGATTTTATATATAAGGTCGATTTCTTGGCGAAGCAAGACAATCGAGTTGAATCAAACGACGATTAATACGATCAAAGAGCGATATTCAAGATGAAGTCTTGTACAGTTTTGTTATGTCTAGTACTATGTATAGTGCCGTTTGTTATGACACAATCACAAGTAAGTACTTCGTAAACAATAATAAGTAAACGGAAGTCTAGAAAGAGAGAAAGAGATTAACCAGAAACAATCAGGCATGAATAAAACGAAACGAACACTCTTTGCGAAAGTTAGAAATGTTTAGTTTAAAACAAATTGTTTTTTTTTTGCATTTCATATATGTGTGTTTGAGTAATCTTTTAATATTTTAATTTGCGAGAAAGTATTTTCTCACGTTTGTAAATATTATACTTAGATGTTTTTTATCATTACTGTAACAACTAATTATAATCAATAATTATAATCGATTATCGTAATCATAAAATTGTTACGTACTATACTTTTAAAATTCATACTATACTTTTTGTGAATTTTATAGCCCATTGATTATAAAATAAATAAAAATAAATGTTTTATTTGTTTGTTTAAAGTTCGAATTCCTCGAATATTACCAAAGCGAATATTATCAAAATATTTGCTTTTACCGATAATACGTTTCTTCAAATTTATTTCTTCGAATTTCTATTTTCGTAATTTTTATCACAGTCTTTTATGAAAGGAAATATTTGTTTTTTTTATTCATATGATCTACTCTCTCACTTAATCTAGTGGCTGAGAACTAAAATTGGATGATTTATTCATTTAGGCACATGTATTGCCCTATCCGGGTGACTGCAGCAAGTATCAACAGTGCGATGCGAGTGGTTGCTTTGTGTTCAGCTGTGGTGCAGGAACAGAATTTAATCCTGCTATAAATACTTGTGACTATCCTTTGAGAGATCGTACAGGATGTAATAATCGTGGATGAGAACTTTCGAGTTCGAGAAGTTATTGTAAAGAGACATGAGATTATTTTGAAATATTCCATCCCTATGAATATACATTATTACATTTGTGTAAATAAAGTTATAATATTGATTTAAATTTATTTCTTACATTGATCACTCTATCTTATTATTGCAACGAGCAATTTCTTTGCTATAGTTAAAATACGATAGAAATTAAATAGCAAAGATAATTGAAGATAATAAATAAATTTATTTCGTATCATTTTCGCATGTAGACTGACAATGTGTTCCGCAAGCTGCGGAAATGTAAGTAATTTATACCAGCATCGAAAGCGTGTAGTTGTGCTACGGTAAAACCATTATTGTCATTTATGATAGCCAATGCGATACGACGAGGAGCAGCGGTAGGCGATGATCAAAACGGTGTCAGACGCGGAAAGAGTATATTGTACACAACAGTGCGGTCGCGACTTTCGTTTATGCATCTCATTTATCGAAAACGATTATTAATCTATTTTTCACAGCTCCAGATAAACTTATCCGATCGATATTGTGTCTACATCGGAGAGAACGTACTTCCGGTGGTGACGATCTACGTCGGAGAAACTCCCAGATTGCGATCTGGCAATAAATACCGTTAATCTTCTAATCACGTTCCTTCCGATTGCGGTTAAATGGGTTTTTAGAAAATTATATGAAAATGTCGGTCAGCTTATTAATTCTATTGCTTCTCCTATATTATTGTCATTTTATTGCTGTAATCAAGAGAACAAGAGTGGTAAGTTGATTAATGAGTAATTTTGTGTGTTACAAATATTTAGTTTTAGCCTTAAGAAATTACCTTTTTTTTTTATTATTTTATTAGATGTTTGATCAAGTTATTATTGCCCCCCTCTCTCTCTTTCTCTCTCTCTTTCTCTCTCTCTCTCTCTCTCTCTTTGTGTTTGATTTTTAAAATGAATAATGTTGCATGAAAAATATTGAATTGTTTTTATCGGCTACTTAATTAACTTTATATGATCTTTTTGCTGTATTCCAATTCTATTACAGATCGAGAAACAAAAAATTAATTAAGTTAACAATAAAATTCAATCAATTTATCACGAAGTCTATAGAATGCCAGTCCTCAAAATGTATTCTTTACCATCAACGTTTTCGTTTCTGCTTGTAGAAAAAGACGAACGTTACGAAGCAATAAACGAGTAACAGTAAAACCTTTATCATATCATCAAATGTTCTAGATCTTTTTGTATAAAAAAAAAAAAAACCTGTCAAATCGATATAAAATTCAGTTTCTTTTAATAAACAATAAAATCAAGTAATAAATCAGAAGTACGATGAGTCTTTGTTTTTCTTTTGAAAAATTAATATGTAAGACGATTGTTATGTATAACGATTATCATTTTAAACTTTTGTGCGTTTTTTTTACGCAGGATGGCAAGTCTTATCCAGAGGATTGCAATAAGTATGTCATGTGCAGCGATGGAAAATGCAAGCTGGAAACATGCGAGCCCACTTACATTTTCGACCCAGTTACGTCGACCCACCGGCTCGTGGGTCCATCAACTGTTTCGGATTCTCGCGGAAGCTATAAATTACGAAACGAAAGATTTGTTGAGATCACATGCTGTAAACGTATTATATTTTCATCGTGAAGAAAGATTGAGAAAGATTCCAAAGTGGCTCAATAAAGCGTCGTACGAAATGGCAATCTTATCCCATTTGTCATCCCGTGTTATCTGTGTCTACGTCCTTGGTATCAGTCCCTTTATAAAGGCCGGCTTATCACCGGCATTCACAAGGAGAGGTTTGTTCAGGCACCGTCAATTGGCAAATAGTAGTCTGTTTTGCACTCGCTCGTTTATTATGTTGACTTTTTATCGGCATGCTTCTTTTTTTTTTTCATCTTACGTACGTATATATACTTAAGCATACGTCTCAAACTGAGGAGGAGAACTTTTCTTCTCTCTCTCTTTTCGTTTCGTTATCTACATCTTTTGTTGAGATGAACCTCGACCTCTCTGGCTGATAATCCTCCAGTTTCTCCTTCGATTTCCTTGAATTCGGAGCACTTGTTTCTTCAAGTATATCAGTATCTGCTTTTGAGTGGAACGGGATAGATTAGCATTTCAGGCGCCTACGGTTTTAGAGACCCAAGAATCAGTATAGTATGATGTTCAGTGTATCGTGGAAATATCGAAGATGACATTGTGTTTTAATCATTTCTTCGTTGCGTTCCTCTTCATTTATATTGCTGCTTTTTCTTCCGCGGTATGTGATGAAGTTGTTTGCTTGCGAGTGTTCGGTGATACATACAGTAGCTAATTCCTATCCTTCTTTTGTTTCAAAACTCTATTTAAAATCGTAATCAAAATGTGAAGACTAGGAGTTTGACTAAGAGTTGAAGTAATAATTTAATATAGAAAGTTGAAAAAAATATCGCAAAAAAATATCAATGTTTTATTATATAATGATAACGTAAATACGAAAATACAAGCATGCAAAGCAAACTTGTATTCTTATTGTATTCTTTCCAAGATTTATAGCGAGGAAACTTATATTACCTTTAAACTCGATAATATTTGATAATTTGATAAAACAGAGACACACTTAATTTTCTTATTGATGCAATAATAATGTAATACATATTATATGATATATAGCATAAGACTAATGAACTGAGTTAAAAGATATTTGCGTTAATTGATTGTCTGTTATATAACGACATATATCTAAACATGTAATGTAAATTTATTACCAGATGTGGCAATCAGGCTACCGAAATAATGTATTTAGATAGAACAATTGTGAAAATATGTGTGTCATTGACATATATTTTCTCTCTTACCATGTATATATATATATATATATATATATATACGTATACGTGCACGTGACATAACTATGGGTACAATATATTCACAAACGCAAATAAAAAGTGTGCGATATTTAAATCATATATGATTTAATTTACATTAATTATTAAAATTTTAATTGCTAAAATGAAATATACGTGTTTATTAAAATTAAAAAAACAATGCAATCACTCAAGAATTGTCAAACACATTTTATTTATTTATTAGTAATAATAATATTATTTACTGTATTAAATACGAGAATCTTATTCATTACTTACTATCGAAGTATTTTAATTAATATATGATAATGAAACAAAGAAATTTGTCTCATTTTGGTATACTCATCTTTAGATATACTCATTTCTTTTGTATATTCATAAAAGTTAAAACTGTGCGTTTGATGTTCTTTTGTCAATTTTATATCGCAGATCTACGATCCAAGAGCGACAACTACGAAACCGCCAGAACGTCGTGAATCAGTGCTTCCTTGGCATTCGACCGAGACAGAATCGTACGTTCAAACAACATTACGTTCTCCAAAATGGTATCAATCACAAGACAACGTTACATCCAAACCTAGCACAAAGAATTGGAGTTCTTGGCGAAAAGCTCCAAATAGCGAAATTGAACAAAGAACGCAAATTGATACACAGGATTACATTTCTAAACAAATTCCTGAACAAATTTCACAAAAGATCCCAGAACAACATCATAATTTCGAATTTGATCAGTTGAAACAAGAAGAAAATCTAAAACCTCCTTCGGAATATGATTTTACTTATTTCGATAAAAATTATAATCATTTTAAACACGAATCAAAATCGAATGAAAATCGCGTTCAGTTTCCAAACGAAATTGAGTTTGAATATAAACATCCACCGAGAAATGATGAAACTAAACAAACCCACATATTTCAGAACGAAAATTTGTACGAAGGCGTGGCTATTGACAGCACGGTAATTTTCTTATATGTTTATATAAAATATTTTTTTCATGTTTTATATACATTTCACATCATGTCAAGTTTAAGATGAAACTAAGAATTCTATAGATACGATATTTTTTTGTCGAGACCTAAGATGTTTGTGAATAAAATAATAGATTCGAGAAATATACGTTAAACCTTAATCTACGATGCATGTTTCAATTAAAAATAAAATTTCAAAGAGCAACTGTTTTAGAAGATGTGTAAAGAACACTTAAAAGAACTTTAAATTTATTTCAATTTTTTTTTCATTATTTTTGTGATTATATTTGTTAGACATCATTTGCATTGCGACGACATTGATTTTATCTTTTTATATAGAAACCAAGAAAGGAAAACATACTTCTTTCACAAAAATCGCAACATAAAGTGGCTCGATATAATCCTCAATTAGGTATTCAATGTCCTGACAACAATTCGACAGGACAATTTGTTTATCCGCTAGATTGCAAATTTTTCGTCAATTGTTGGAAGGGTCGCGCATTTGTTCAACCCTGTGCTCCTGGTACTCATTTTAATCCTGATACCCTGGAATGCGATTTTCCACACAAAGTAAAATGTTACGAGGATGAATTCGCCAAGTTCAAAGAATCAGATTCTGAATTCCAAGTTAATCGAAAATCGCAAAAATTACAAGTATGTTTTTTGACAATATAGTATTAATAATAACTTTATAAATAATAATAACTTTATATAATAACATTATATAATAGTTTTATAAATTAAAATTTAGTTAGTTTGATTTTTAAATTATTTTAAATATAATTATTTTAAATTATTTAAAATTTTATATTTTAAATTATATATAAAACTTTATTAATTTATTTAATGACATTGTGTCTGATTTAAGAGGATGCTGGACTGACGAGCAAACTCTGACGAGAACGTTCATACACACATGCACATTTAAATATATATAATATATATATATATATATATATATATATATATATATATACATTTAATATATATATATATATTTTATATATTATTTATATATATATATATATTATTATATATTATATTTATATTTTATATATATATATATATATATATATTATTTATATATATATATATATAAAACACACATACACTCATACATATATTTCTGCACATGTATGAATTTAATTTCCTAAACTTCGCATACTTTCGTACTTTTCCATTTACTTCTCCTATAAGCTTTCAAATCATATTTTGAAGATCTCCAAATATTCTTAGATATTGTACAAATATGGGTAGGTAAGTTTCAAGTTCAATAGTTACATGGCATTATTTATATCAAGTGAATAATTAATCTAAACAGTAACGGAAAACTCTATTATAAAATTATTTTTTGTTTTTTTTTTTTTTTTATATCATTTAATATCTTTTCATACTTAGTTGGATATTTTCTCTCATCCTGTAAAAGGATTTTTTAATCTATGTAAGGAAAGCGAAAAAAAATGGAAAAATACTAAATATATATTCAGTCGGTAGAACAGACGAGTCAAGCATCCTCTTAAACAGAACACTTTTCTCAAACGTATTCTATTGTACTAACTATTCTATCAATTTACTTGTCAGGAACCGAAATGTCCACCTTTTTTGACTGGTTTATTGCCGCATCATGGAGATTGCACAAAATTTGTACAATGCGCGCATGGTGTAACTTATATTATGAATTGTGGTCCTGAAACAGTTTTCAATCCTGTTATTGGGATATGCGATCGGCCCGAAAATGTCAAAGGTTGTGAAGGTAATCATTAAATAATTATGTATTTGATGAAATATCTTATTAGCACAATATTGTAAAAACATTATTTATTTAAATCTATTTTACTACATAGACGCTTTTAAATTTGATAAAAGTGACAAATTTTCACCTCCAAATTTAAACTTTGGACACGATAAGGCAAAATATATTGAAGTAAAAATTACATGTCCTACGGATTTTACGGGATTTTTACCTCATCCGGAAACGTGCAAAAAGTTTCTTCAATGTACAAATGGTATTACTTATATAATGGATTGTGGTCCGGGAACAGTTTTCAATCCTGTTTCTACGGTTTGTGATTGGCCCTACAATGTGCCCAGTTGTAAAACAGGTATGTTTAGTGTAATAAATTAATAGATAATATAAACTATTAATTTTGACAATTAAGTATTTTTTCAAAGTAATTTGCAATTATGTTTCTAGAAAAATAAAGTACATAAATTTAGATATATTGATTAAATGCATTTTAATGAATCCTATATTCTGTATTATTTAACAATTAATATAATAGATGAAATCAATTTATTAATCAAATTACTATGCATTATTTTTATATATAACAGGATCTGCGATTAATTAATCCATTTAAAGGTATTAAGGCAAAAATAAATAATACGCATAATTTTTGGATTGTAGATAAATTCGGTGATAAAGTACACAAAATAGAAGACAGTACTTGGGTTCGATTTGATAGAATTGACGATCATAAAACTCATAATTCTCGTGCTTATGTTTCTCGACCGGAATATAGTACGACAATAAGTACGGTACTTAAACCAACTTGGAGACCATTTATGACAAGTCAATCCTGGATACCAACACGAACAACTCCGAGACCACTTTATAATCGTTATGAACAAACTGTAAATTATCATAATCGTTATCAGTCACGTCCAGTGGAAGAAAATCAATACCAAGATTATACATCACATCATCCAGAATGGACGTCAAGTAGTAAAAATTTCGAACAACCTTCTGATAGTAATTATAAATTTCAAAATCACTCGACTAGGCAATGGGCGAGAGATTATAGAACTGGTCAAGATTCACAACAACCTAATCATCCAGGAGGATCACGGTCAGGTGACATAAATCAAGATCGTCGTTATGGTCATGAATATTATCTTCCCGGTCAACATTATCACTATCATCATCATCATCATTATTATGGACCTACATCGAATCCACCAGCGAATCCAAGTTGGAACTCAAGTAGTCCTATTGCTACTATTAGTAATCGAAAATATGATCACGGAGTTTATACTTCAAACGCAAGTGATGGTCATTGGCGTCCCGATCACGATCATCATTATAATCATCATTACGTTGAACATGCTACATCGAGTGAAACAGACCAAAAGCAGTTTCAACCGTATTTTCCTACTAAGGAACACAATGAAGATGATACACAGTTTTATAGCAAACATAACAAAACATCATTTTATGCCCCTATTGATGATAATTTGCCATCAAGTCGAAGAATCGATCATGATCACTTGCTCCCAAATAGGCAAGATCATAGCGGGACGAATCCTAGACTTCATCATCCCGGCTTCAATAATACTTCTCCACTCGTTGGAAATGTTTTCTTAAATAGTGATAATAAATTTGCTGCGAACCAAAACGGATCGCTACAAAATGGACTATCTTCTCCTTGGGCAGGACAAGAAAATATCGCTTGGAATCAACATAATGGATCTCGTTTCAAACCGAATACGCGGCATGATCAACAAAATCAAGAAGTACAGACGGAAGTTCGAACACGTCCATGGCATCAAGGTAGATAAAAATTAATATCAAATTTATTATTATTTCCATAAAATGTTGATTTATTTTTATATATTTTTATATGTAAAATTATGATAATATATATATATATATTTTTTAAAATTAGTTATCAAATTTGTTTATTATTTTAATAATAAAATGTTGACTTATTCTTCTTATAAATAAAATTATTCTGATAATATATATATATATATATATATATATATATATATATATAAAAATAATATTTTTTTATGCAATTGTTATATAAAAAATGTTTTATTTGCTTTTTTTAATTATATTTTTGTATTATACGTGTACGATTATTTCTTATCAATTTTTAAAATACTATTAAAAGATTGGTTATAATTAGTATATAGTATATAGTTCAATAACACAATTTAGAGCAAATGTACACTATTGCAAAATTATTGGGAAATTTGCATGCTGCATGAATTAATTTCGTAAGAAGTTATATAAACAAATCATGTTATATTGGCATGATACCGAATAAACAATGCAAATATGCATATGACGTTTTTATCAGTTATGATGCATGAAATTTAATAGTATGCCTAGATATTATATTTGCATGTTGTTATATCTTATTAATTGATAGGAGGAATGGGAAACATGCATGATAATAAATAAGTAAATAAATATATGTTTGAACATAATAAAATATTTACATATAAAATATTTACATTATAGATCAATAATATATATATATATATATATATATATAGATAATTATATTTAATCAGAAATTATATATATATATATATATATATATATATATATATATATATATATATATATAGGTAAAAATGTGAAACGTTTTTGTATATTTATAACTCATTTGTTAAGAAGAATATTTTTGATTTGTAGATAAAACTTGTTGTGTAACTAAATATGGATAAGAAAGATCAATGTTTCGCAGGCATAGGCAGTCAAGATGACAAACTGCGTACACAGCAATTTGAAGATAATACATATCAGCAAAGTACGGTTGATGCAAAAATGGATACAAAAATGACACAATGGGCATCAAAAACGAATGTCAATTCAAAGAATCAAGTACAAATAGGTTTGTAGACAAATCTTATAATCTTAAGTTATTTTTTTATTTACTTGATAATAAATACACATTAAATGCAAATTTCTATATGTATTATTATTATTATGTATATGTATATTATTTTTGTTACAAACAATATATAAATTATTTTTTGAATAAATAAGATATTTTTTTATAATATTTTATGGTCAAAATCACATTTTATAACTTATTGCAGAATCTAAGAATACAACTCAATATGCAGAAACAAATTTTTATCCAAATGGAATATATGTAAATAATCCAAATGGTATAAAAGGTCATTATATTACGAAAGAGATTGAAAATAATCAAGAACGTTTAAAGATCCATCAATCGCATGGTGCTGGAAAACCCATTTGGAATAACACTTTTAATAGTATACAACTTAATTGTTATTAGCAATTATTATTATTATTATTATTATTATTATTAGCAATATATCTTGTTTGATGATTTATACTACTTTTACGATTTTATTTACTAGTACTAATACTGTGATAATTGTATTTAAATTTTGCAATTTATATTTGTAAATGTTTGGACTGAACTGAAATAGTTTTTTTTTTTTTTAATAGATATTGATAATCATACATCGTCTTTTAATGCTACAATGACACCATTGATGACAGAATCAACCAAGAGAATTTCATATAAACAGCTCGAGTTATCAAGGAGAGGAAGGGATTTTGCAAACAGTACGATGGGAAAAGAGATGTATAGTTCTGACACAAGTAAATTCAATTTATCTAGTGTCACAAGTGAACATAAAGATGATCATTGGAATTATAATGATACAACAAAGATAAGTAATAATAATGTAGACTCGAAATCTCCGGATGTTATAGAACCCGAGATAAATAATTATGACGTGGATGTATTGGATAAAAACGTGTGGAAGCCTAGTTTAATTTTCAAAAATAAGACCGAAACAACAACGACTTCATCGGTCATTATGAGAATCGGTCCAAAGAGTACCGATGTAGAATTTTTTAATATTGAAACAGCACCGTTTCAAGAAAGTAAGTTAATGATATAATTTGATGCAATTTTATACGCTTTTATGTATGTATTGAATGCTGTAAAATTTTGGTAAGTTATTTCTTTATTTGCTTTAGTGCATAATTTTTTTCTAACTACTTTCTCGCCGTTCAAAGTATTGTGCAGTAATAAAATAAATGTTTTACTTTTGGATTAAGCTTACGGAGGGAGCATAATAAAATACTATTGTTTTTTGTTGCAAAAAATAAAATTATAAAATGAGATTTATTTATTTTCTGAGTTTAAAATTCAAATCAATGAGTCAAGTTAAAATTTCTGTTAACTAATTATTATTTAATGAATGTTTCAAATATTTTTAAATATTAAATATATACTTTGTGTAGAAAAATCTATTTTATTTTACTTAATAATTATTTATTAAAAGGATATTATGTAATGTGAAAGATGTTTAAATACAATTGTTCTATTTTTACTATTATACATACAATATTTATGTACTATATATTATATATATATATATATATATTTTTTTTTTTTACATACATTATATATTTACCTTTTATTTACACAGTTTTCTTTAGCTGACTTGATTTTGTTCTTTTGCATGTGCTTCTTTTTTTGCTTTCGCATAATTTTAATTTTACATATAAATATTGCTGCATAAAAATATATTCATGTAGATGATGTATGTATATACAACACTAACAACGCAATACATACATTGTTTAAACAAATACAAAAAATAATAAAAAGGAGTAAACAAAAAATTTATTTCAATTGTAGAAGAATCTCCGTTCCCAGTTTATTATGTGCAGCCAGTGCATCCATTAACACACTCAAAAAGATTTGATCACTTAACACCTATATCTGGTCAGGTGAGAACATTTAATATTTATTATTATAAAGATAAATTCAAAAAAATTCAATCTTGATTATAATAAAAAAATAATATTTTATTCAATATATTAATAGACTGTTCGTTTGAGAGATGGCTCTGGGCCTAATAATGGTTATGTTGAAGTACAAGGAATACTGCCTGGTTGGGGCATTGTGTGTGATTCAAGAAATAGTTGGACTTTAAAGGAAGCTCATATTTTGTGTAGACAATTGGGATATATCAGGTATCAAATAGAAAAATTATTATATTTTAAAAATTGTGTTGAAATTTCTCATTTATGTTACTCTACATTTTGTAACTATGCGCATATACATACTTATAATAGCATCATATATATTTAAATTCTATGTAATATATTTTTAATATATACTTTTTATTTATAGATAATATATAATAATTTTATATATTATATAATAATTTTATATATTATCCGTTTTTTCTAATAATCTAACTTTATTTGTTAAACAAATAAAGATAAAATATTCATTTGTTGTTAAAGCTTAATATAAAGGATTTAGGATTTAAAAAAAAAATATATATATATATATATTTTTTTTATTTATTGTAGAGGCGCAGAAATGGCTTGGCAAGGCAGAAATAATCGCAATAATATGCCAACTTGGATTGCTGCGAATACTGTAACATGTCATGGCAATGAAACCAGATTTCAATCATGCAAGTAAGATACTGTTGTCATTAATAATTTATATATAAACATTCCTTTTAATAAAGATGATGAGAGAGAGAGAGAGAGAGAGAGAGAGAGAGAGAGAGAGAGAGAGAGAGAGAGAAGAAAAAATCTAGATTTTTTTGTATGCGTAATAGTAGTAAATTTGCGATTATTTATCTTTTTATTTCTTAAGAGGATGTTGAACTCGTCTATATTACCGACAGTATATGATTTTTTTATTGATTTAATTTTGTATTAATTTTATAGATTTGGAAATCATTTTCCACAATTAAAATTTATGCATTTGATATGTGTCTAGCATGAATTTTGTATCAAGAAAGAGTTTTTATCATTTAGATCTTTTTTACGATCTGGTACTTTAATATAACGTCCAGAGCTCTCAAGTCGCGTCAATTTGCTTTATATAAAAATTTTGCAGTCTACACCTATAAAACTGATATGTGCTAAATTAGAAGATTACATGAAGAAACAATGTTGAGTTTTTTAGTATTAAGCTAGATATCTATCTGCGATACGAAAAATCGATCGATGAAAATTTGTTCATATGCGTGCAGAAATGTATATATGAGTGTATGTATGTGTGTATACATAAATATACATAAATATATTTATGTATGTTTAGAGGTACATATGTCTGAACGTTCTCGTCGGGGGGGTTCACTCATTGGTTCGCCATCAACTTAAATTTGTGATTATTTTTATTTACAATATTTAAAAAATTTAAAAAAAAATTAAAAAAAAAAACAAATTGTAACAACGATCTTTGTTAAAACATTGAACAATAATTTAGATTCACGCATAATCAAGAGTGCCGTGTAGATAGAGATGCAATCGGTGTACGATGCGTCTCCAATCGTGTCGCGCATTGTCGCAAGGACGAAATTCCTCACAATGGACATTGCTACTATTTAGCTGATCCTAGTAGCGGACTTAATCATGCTGAAGCATTAGACCACTGTAAACAAAGGAATGCACGACTCATCGACATCACTAATCAAGCGGAGAATAACTTTGTTTCGGAGTGGCTGTTGCAATCCCATCCGAAAGTTAGCTCGATTATGACTTCCGGCTTTGGTTTCGCTACCATGAATCGTAGCTTGTGGCTGTGGGCGGACTCCACTCATGCGAAATTCAAGTATGATTATTATAATGACCTTTTTTCTCTTTTTGTTAAGCCAACTACACTTTGAGTGTTGAGCGAATAATTAATTTACGCCTTGTTAAAATTAAATAAACAATAAAATATGGACATTTTGTTAGATTTACAAAATGGTGGCCTGGATGGATGAATGATACCTTACAACCACCATGGGTGGGTTCTCGTCCTCTTTGTATCGTAATGAAACGGAAATTTCCATGTCACGAACGACCCGAGTCAATATGTAACACAGATTATTTCTTCTGGGATACTGAAGATTGTGCAACTACTTCAAAAGGGCATTCTTTCATTTGCAAGAGGCCATATGATGATATCGGTATCATTAATAGATTATTGAATTAAAATATATGTCGCTTATGTTGCAATAAATTAAACATGATAAATTATATGATTTTATATTTAATAATTCTTCGTTTTTTTTTTTCTAAATCAACTTGCATGTTATATATACTGCTATATTTTATCGGATGTTTACTTAATTTGATTTTAGATACAAATATCCTATATTGTACATACATTGTATAATATTTGAAACATAAAATAATACAATATTTTATAACATATAGTATGACAAATATGTCGGATATATAGAAAGACGATTTGCAATTTTATATCATACATTTCAGGTTGCGTTTATGGGAAAGGAAATCAATACACTGGTAAGGCCAACGTAACAGTATTAGGAAATAAATGTCTTCCATGGGCTGACAAAAGAATCGCACATCAATTACGCATAAATGTAGGTTTGTGTAAAAATGTTATATGTGTCTAAAGATATGTTGTCTGTCTAAGTATAATTTAATTTCTACCACCATAGGTTGTCAATGAACAAATTCGAGAAAAGCTGAAAACACATAACTATTGTAGAAATCCCAATCCGATAAAGGAATCAAGACCATGGTGCTTCATTGAAAATGGGGAACGTGAATATTGTGATATTCCTGCCTGTGGAAATATTGGTATATATGTGATATTTATTAACTTTAAATCTTTTTGATCGAATTATAAATTGCCAACACTGAACTTTATACCGTACTGGAAGGTTAAATGCCGGTGTGAAGAAGTCATTTTTAAATCGTTGCTAAATTTTTTCGTATTAATTTTAAATGCAATTTAGAATTATCTGTAAGTTTATTATGTAAACATTATATAAAAATTATAAAAATGGACATGATATATCCTTAAAGGATCCTAAAGCTAATATCTTTCTCAATCTCATAAAAAATTGAATTATAAAAAAAGAATTGGTATTTGGTAAGATAAAAATTATTATTTATTACATACATTACATAAAATGAATTACTTTTGTCTCTAGATTCAAAACGATCGATGTTAACTGGGCAATGCAAGCCTAAACATTTTGAATGTACACCAGGAGAGTGTATTCCATCTCCATGGGTTTGCGATGGAGAAGAGGTGAGAAATTTGATATAGAGAGATATATATATATATATATTTAAGCACATGTTTGCTATAAAATAAAATTTGCTGACATGAAATACATTTGTTTATATAAATTTAAAAATTAAAAGTTTTATTCTTGAAGTTGCAATTGGAGATATTAAATTGACAAAAATACTTGTAAGAAAATATTCAAGATTTTAAATCTTTTTGAAATTTTTAATTAACTTAAATTTTAATGTTTTATTGTATTATTTTGTGCACACACACACACACGCGCGCGCGCAGGTATGTGTGTGTGTGTGTGTGTGTGTGTGTGTGTGTGTGTAAAATTGCAATTTATAACTTGTTAAACTTTTACCAATTTTAATTCGTTAATATAACTTATTATTTTGTTTACTAAGTTTATTTTATTAAATAAAAATGAAAGATATAATTATTTTAACAATTACTTTAATTATTTAGGATTGTACAAATGGAGCTGATGAAAGAAAATGTATAATGGATCTCAATCTCTTTGAAAAATCCGCGAAACATAAACTTGACGGCTACGATGTGGAAAAATGGTTAAATACACCTTTGAAAACTTGTGCTTTAAGATGCAAAGAAGCTGATTTTACTTGTCGCTCATTTAATCACAAGTTTGTTTAAAAATTATTTTTATTTATTAAGTCATTATTTAATTACATATTTGATTAAGAAAAACTATATTGAAAAAAAAGGACTTTATTATTTATTAAAGTAGCAAATTATGATTAATATTTATAATATATAATATAAATGTTATTATTAATATGTTTAATATAACAATTTTATAGAAATTCTTTGTAAAAGTATATAATTTATATAAGTATATAATTTATACTTGCTACATATATGACAAATGATTATAATGTATATAAGTATATAATTTATACTTGCTGCATATATGACAAATGATTTCTTGCCTAAGTATAGGATTTTTATTAACTATTAAAATTAATTATCGTTTCTATATATACCATATATAAATATATATATATATATATATATATATATATATATATATATAGATATAGTTATATATAAAGATATCATGTCTCGTTTTAGATCGGATGGCAATGTGTGCTTATTGAGTAACAGTAATATCGGCTTGACTGGTGCACTCAAACCTGATAAGGAATTTGATTATTATGAAATGCGAGAAAGAAGCGTGAACTGTGATGGCATGTATATTTGCAATAATCACAAGTGCATAAATCAAACAAAAGTTTGCGATGGCAAAAACGATTGCAATGATCGCAGCGATGAAAGTATTTGCACAGCTGAAAATTTTGATTACAGTATCCGTTTAGCTGGAGCAAATAACAGTTACGAGGGCCGAGTAGAAGTTAAAAGTAAGTAGAGTTTATTAAGAATATTATAAAACTATAATAACAATAATATAAATATAATAATACAAAACTACTACTAAATAAACTAGATAAAACATATCATATTTTATTATAATATTATATTACAATTTCTATTATTATTATTTCTATTATTATTTTTATTATTATTTTTTTTTTTATTAGTGATAGTACTTTTGATATATCTTCTTTTTATCACGTCACATCGATTTATATATACAAATAAACATTTAGAAAGAAATCTTTTAATATATTTTTTATATAGATAATTGAATGCCGAAATAAATCTATACGTTATTATTATAACAAAAGATTATAAGAAAAAGACCAAATAAATCTTTTGAAAATATTTTTTTCCTTTCGTTTCTCATACTTTTGCTGTATAAATTTAATCAATATCCGTATTATCGATAGTTTTAGGATATTGGGGACAGGTATGCGATGACGGCTTTGGTATGATTAATGCTGACGTTATTTGTAAAGAGCTTGGTTTCGAACTTGGAGCTTTGGAAGTTAGACCAGGTGGATTCTATGGAAATCTCGATCCACCCACGAGATTTATGGTGGATCAATTAAAATGTCGTGGAAACGAGACCACGTTACGGGAATGCGATTTTAACGGGTAGAAATTGATTGTTTTATATATTAGTTATTCGTATTTTTATATCTTCTTATATTCTTTGTCTAAAATTACAAATTGATTAAAATAGCAATACTACTACAGATTTGATAGGTAAATTATTCATATTCTTATTTCTAGATGGGGAGTTCATAATTGTCAACCGGAAGAGGCTGTTGGAATTGTATGTAAGATCGCGGTCAATACTTGTCAAGAAGGTTATTGGAAATGTGACAATAGTCCAACTTGTATACCGACTCCTTTCATTTGTGACGAAGTGACCGATTGTCCAGATCATTCCGATGAGAGTCCGGAACATTGCGATGTGAGTTACAAGAAAAATAAAAATAGTAGTTTTACATAAATATATAAGCTATACGATTCGATGTATACGATACGATATTTTGACACCATTAGGCACCGTTTGAATTGCGCTTGGCGAATGGCAGTAGTCCTCTACAAGGAAGAGTAGAAGTGCGCCATCACGGCGTATGGGGCACCGTATGCGATGACGACTTTACAAATGCTACGGCAATGGTCATTTGTAGATCTTTGGGATACGGCGGTATTGCAATAGCTAAGAAAAATGGTTTCTTTGGGCCTGGTCAAGGACCAATATGGCTTGATGAAGTATTATATTCGTTGCTCACATTTAATTATTGTGTTCTGACATTTTCTCACTTGAACAATTTATATTGTAAAAATTTTTTAACTTCTATTTGAAATTTTTTTTCTCTTCTCTCTAATATTTATTTATCTTATTTTATTTAATTCTTCCTTCTCATTTAAAATTATTTATTTATTATAATGACTTAATTATGTAGTTTGCTTTTTAAATATTAAACGTTATAATTTAATATAGATAAGGAAAATAACGTTAATAATTTAATATAGATAAGGAAAATAATAATTAATAAGTAATAGATAACAGCTATAACGATATAACTCTACTGTTATTTTATTAAAATTCTAAGCCAATTTTAAATTTTTATATAGGTTTTTTGTCATGGAAACGAATCGCAATTATATCGATGCGAACATAATCACTGGGGTCAACATAATTGCGATCATAACGAGGATGCAGGTGTAATTTGTTCACCTGGAGATATTAACAATGCCGAGGTAAATGAAAATTTTAATTCGTTACATCATAACTTTTTCAGAACTAAAAACTATCTTTTATCTGTTAAATTAAATTAAAGATAAATGACAAGTATTTGGATTCGATTTATTCACAGAAAATTTTTGTAAGATATTTAATTATTTGAAAAACGTATAATAAAATTGTACTCCTTGATATAAGTTTAATAATTGTGATTTTGGTAACAATAGATTTTAAAATAGACAAAATTTTATAACATTTATATGATTTGCTAGTTTATTTCTGGATTTTTCCTTTATTAAGCAGTCATATTGGGTAAACGGTCAAGAACATCCGGAGCAAAACATTGACGAGTTACTCCCATCAAACTGTGGTCAGCGCGCCAAAGATTTTAATGACGATGGAGGCTTAATATTTCAGAAAGTGGTACATGGCTCCGTTGCACCGAGAGGCACTTATCCCTGGCAGGTAGATTATTTACACAAAATAAATATTAGAATTTTTATATATAATAAAGAAAATATAATAAAAAAAATATAATGTGTGACTAAATAATAATAATAAAAAATTATCATTATTTAGTCACACATTATATTTAACGCTGAAATATTGCGTCAAATGTAGCAATATTAGCGATATTAGTTAACACACGCAATAAGAGATTGTTAAATAAAATTTAGGCGAGCATTCGTGTCCGAGGGCACAGTCGATCGAGTCATTGGTGCGGCGCTGTTATTATATCGCCTCTACACGTACTAACAGCGGCACATTGTTTGGAAGGTTACAACAAAGGCACTTATTTTGTTCGTGCGGGAGATTATAACACTGACGTAAGCAAACAATTATCATCATAGTACTCCTAAATATGCGTTTACATTGATATGTATGTGATACTTTATGTTTACATTTTACGTTTATCAGATAAACGAAGGAACGGAAGTAGAAGCCAACATCGAAGATTATTACGTGCATGAGGAATTTCGTAAAGGCCATAGAATGAACAACGACATTGCTCTAGTTTTGCTTAAGGGCCTTGGTATCCCGCTTGGCAATGATATCATGCCAATTTGCTTGCCACCAGAAAATATTGAATATTCGCCCGGGCTGAATTGCACGATCAGCGGATTCGGTAGTGTCGAAACGGGCAAAACAAGTAAGTGAGCGAGATATTAGAAAAAAAATATTTTAAACTATCCTTTTATAGGATATTTTAGATCGTTTCTCCTTCAGCACAATCCAAAGATTTACGATACGGCTGGGTGCCTTTGCTGGACCAATCAATTTGTCGCGCCAGTTATGTTTATGGCGAGGGTGCTATAAGCGATGGAATGATGTGCGCTGGATATCTTGACGAGGGTATCGATACGTGCGATGGCGATTCTGGTGGTCCTCTGGCATGTTATCACAATGGTAATGCGTGTTGTAAATAATCAGTAGATTAATTAAATGAAAAATATGACACACGAGACGACAATAGCAATTGTTTTGGGTGGAATGCGCAATCAGAATTTTTTTTAATAAAAATATATTTATATAATATAGAGAATGGACAGATAACAAAATTTAAAATCTGTTATAAAATTTTCATATCTAAAAACCTTTTATTTAGGAATTTTTATTTAGGAATTGAAATTGCTTTAAAATGAAAGCTTTATATTGACTTTTTTTAATTTCTAGATTAAACTAATAATTTGCAATAATTACGTTGTTAACATTATGTCCTTTTATATTATAGGAGCTTTTAGTTTATATGGGATAACTAGCTGGGGTCAACATTGCGGTAAGGCGAATAGACCTGGAGTTTACGTTCGTGTAGCATATTATCGTCGATGGATTGATAAAAAAATTAGAGAATCGCTAGCAGGTAGATGAAATTATAAAATTCGGCATTTATAAAATTTCAATCACACGTGCATATTTGTCTATTTGTTTATTTTATTATCTTATTTTTCTTATATAAAAAATCAATTTCTTTAAATAAATTATAAATTACTAACAAACTAATATTCATTAACAATTGTAATTATAAATTACAATATTTTATCGTTATATGTAAATAAAATACTTACTTTGTTTTATATATATATATATATATATATATATATATCCTCTCCTATCCTTTCATTAATTCTCATTTTGACACTAATGTATACCTTGATATAAATAAAACATATCAATTATAAAATGCAGAAATAAAAATAAAATAGTCAACATAGTTCTGTTAATTTGTAATTTATTAAGACATCTTCGTTTCTACAGTAATAATAATTGATGATTTTCTCTGTGCCGCTTTTACATGATTGAGCCTATTTTATGTACAATCGTCTCAATATATCTGACCTGATTCAGTTCAAGGTGATAATTCAACGGACTGCGTTTATATAAATTAAATAAAAGAATTGTATAACTATGAAAAAAAACGATATGTTTTCAGCTCGAACTTACATAGCTGTGAATAGCATATTATTATGTTTGAATCTATCATCAGAGAAGATGATAAAAGAAATTTATAATTAACTTATCAAAAATCGAAAGTTTGCTTATTAAATTACAATAATGATCTCTCAAGAGGCTGTTCTTTAAGCATAACTGATGAGATTATTACAATCTATATATAAAATATTTTGATATAAAAAAATATTGATTCAATATAAAAAATTAAAAACCTGACACAAAGATTGTACCGAAAATTATGATTGTTAATTTGTTACAAAAATTTAAGGATTTATAAACATAAAAAATATGCATTCAATATATATTTTCTAATTTTTCTTTATCATTTTTTATTTTTTTTTAAGATTCCTAGCTAAAGGTATATCTTTTGTCAAAGTTTTAATATTAAAAGTCTGGCATTTTACTTTATAAAATGTCGTATCTGTTTTCTTCAACTAATAATAATATTTATGTGAGAGGATTCGTATGTTCATTGTTATTATTTTTAGTAACAATAAATCATAATCATAATCATTATTTTCGGCATAATCTTTGTATAATTAAAAGTCCAAGTTTTTCATCTTGGCATATGTCATATCGATTTTTATCATACCGTATATCATATCGACTTTTGTTACTTATGTTTACAAATGCTTGTGAATGAAAACAAGTTCACAAATTATAATAGATATATGATTCTATTAAAGATTTTTCCTGAAGAAACTGGTGATCTTGAATAACAATCTCGTAAATGAGATTTGTCATTTGAGATTTGCCATAATACCATTTTTCAGCATATATGCAAAAAAAATAATTATAAGATATTAAATACATTAGTTGTTCTTGTGAGATGACAAATAAAGTGTAAACTGCTCGCAGAATTTTACAAAGGAGATATCTACTTACGTCATATAATGTAATTGTAATCTTATTGTTACTTAAAGGAATGTTGATCAAAAATACGCTTAGCACAAAAATTAAAAAATATTAAATCTAACATCTCGATTTTACTTAATTTAGGCCCAAATCTGTGCCACTAAAAAATATGTCACAATAATTAAAATAATCATATCATAATTATGATGAAATTATAAAATGGTAATATAAAATATTTAAATCGTAGCTTCTTTAAAACATTATATAATAGAAAAGATTACAGAAAATTGTGCAATATGTATTTTAATAAAGTTAAGAGAGTACCAAATAAAAAGAATATTCATATATAACTTAAATAAAAAAAATATTGTTTAGATCGATTTGTCCCTTTAATGACACAAATTCAGGTTAAACTAACGATCTAATGACTAGATAGTTATTAAACAAATGTCGTTTCTTAATATAAAATATTAAACTATTGTCGATTCTCAATAAATTGAGAACAAATATATGTATACTTTAAAGTGGCGTTAGGCAATCTCGGATTGACGATCTGCGATTATCATCGCTGATATTAATCGTAAATCTCGACACGAAATGGATCCGTTTCCGCTTCCGCCGTATCGACTCTTAAATTCAGCCTATAATTTAAATCTAAGTAACGTATAGATACGTATATAATTGTATATACATACATGATCTTTTTTATGTACATATATCGTTAACTACAGAATTACGGCATTAGTGTTGTCGAATGCGAGGAGAAAAGTAGTGATAAAAGATTGTAGAAAATTGAAATAGATGTGATGGAAAATGAAAGATTAATAATAATCTGGAAAATGTTTTACTCGATTATGGAAACGGCTCTGTACCGATGTGTCATATGTTCACAACAACTTTCTTGCTTAGCAAATCTATTGTGCATTGTGTCTATTACAGGAATTATACAAAATAACACGATAGAAATATCGTTGAGGACGTGACACTGTGAAAAGTGAAAAATAAAGTGGAAGTGATTTCTGGTATATTAATGGAAGTTGAAGGAATTTATAAACAATGAAATGGGAATTTATAAACACGAATGACGATCGTATGATCGCGATATAACGATATGGATATTGACAATGTAATATGCACGCCGTTTAAGATGGTACATTATAATTACTTTTACCGTTAATAATTGATTTACGATGACGTGCATGTGTCGCTTTGTTACATTTATGGAAAAGTGTCACACGAGCTTGCGGCGCAACCAGATCTTTCGTTTGAATATTTATGAATTATTAGTAATCACAATTGAGATAATAATATTGGACAAAGATAATAAAATATTTATAAAATAACAAATAAAAAATGACGGAATATATTGGTCACTAAATTTGTAAAAATGTTAAAAAGTATGTTCATAACAGCAAGTTTCGGCGCATATTCATGTATTTGTTTTTTTTTTATCTAAAAAATTTTATATTAATATACATTGTTTATAAAAAGTTTTAAAAACATTTCTTGATGAAAAACGTATATTTAAGTTTGCATAGCTCATAGACACTTAACAATATAAATTATTCAATAAATCATATTTTTTGATAATAAATGTATATGTGTGTGTGTGTGTGTGTGTGTGTGTGTGTGTGTGTGTGTGTGTGTGTGTGTGTGTGTGTGTGTGTGTGTGTGTGAGATAAAAATAAAATATTAGATTGGAGAAAAATATACAGATAAAATGGATAATCATATTTTATTAATGACTCGTGGCACAAATTTATTTTTATATTGAAATTTCTTACGATGATCTAAAATGTATCGAATATTCCTTACGATGATCTGAAATATATTGAATATTCCTTACGGTGATCTGATTTGCGCAGAGCTCACAATTTGTCATTTTAATCGATAAATTATACTTTCTTTATTACGCGATCTTTCTGCACACTTCATACTAAGTGTATTTCGTATTTGCTTGTTCTTATGCTCTACTTCATATGCTGAGAGAAAAGTGCAATTGAGAAAAAAATAAGATTTTCCTCAATTTTTTAATAATATATGAAAAGTGCAAAAGTGTTTTATTATTAAAAAAGTTTTTATTATTAAAAAAAAATCATAACAAAGTCAAAACTATTATAAAGCTTAAAGATACTATCGACTATTTCTTTGGCTATAAATAAGAGCAAATAACATAAAACTTTTGTTAAAAATCAAATAGGAATGAGTAAAATAAAAAGAAAATAAAAAGCTCGAATATATCTTATTTTGTAATGTATTTCAAAGGCTGGTAAAATATTATTATCTAAAATTGTTATTTCTTCAATTTATATATATATATTTCAGTTAAATGAGATAGTAATTTGAGATGTTCCGATTTGTATGCAATTTTTCTCTCAGGCTGCGAAGTCGTTTACTCAGTGAGCGAAATTCAAAACAGACCATTTTATTTCCCTTCTTCGATCATGCCATTGCAATTTTCAGTATTTCGTCGTGCCATAGGCAAAGTTTACGTACCCAGGAGAAACGAACTCTTGGTCCCTATAACTGTTCGGAAACACATGTTTTCTTTTTTCGAACTTATTTGAGCAAATATTTGTCCAAGCATAAAAATAAGTGAAAATTTGATCTGATTATTATAGCAGAAGCATAATTTTAATTACGAAAACACTGAATTAATTGAAGAAATATGCGGTTTCACAATAAACAGTGATGCACGGAGATTACAAACACATCTTTTATATTTCATGTTTCATTAATTTTATCTCATAACATTTTAGAATTTTGTATTCAATACATTTCTATGTTTGATCAAAGATATATGACACACTACATTTACACTTACTAATCACATTAATTAATACCAAATTTGTTCTTAAAAAAGCCAATTTTTGTCAATTTTTGACAATATATATCATAGTGGCATTTGAATATGTTTAATATTCATAAACATATTTCATTGTTAAATTTGTTATATTTTACAATTTCATTTCAGTCATTTATAAATTAAATTGTATTAATAAACATTGAGGGGAAAAAAATAACAAGCATTTTCTGCATAAATCTGCGTAATACGTTATGCTATAATCTGTAAGAATAATTTATAGTCACATTAAATGCTTTAAGCATGTCTCTCTGATATTATCTAATCAAATTTTATAAAAAAACATGGAAGATTATATATTAAACGAATTGATTTCGATCGGTATATTACGCGTAGTAACTCTATATTCGCGCAATTTTTCATTTACAGATTATATTTGCGTGCATCACAAGAGAAACGAAAAACATAATTATTATTTATGAAATTAATAATAGATTAATAATAGATATCAAATGTATGAAATCTAAATTCACGGCTGAGCCGTGTGTCGTTTTGCCAAAATTTTCGACTTTTATATTTTCCTCGCCTCGATTGACCGTCATCGTGATTAGTTCTTTATCCCTTTAAGTACGTGCACGACGATTCTTACATTATATTTCTCAAATTTATCGCGCAGGCTTACTCTACAGGAACGACCCTATTTCTCCACACCTAGTAGTTAGCGTATATCAAAAGGACTATGTACAAAAGGTTGAACGCGCCGATTGCAACTCTTTCGAACGGATCCGAGAATTTCTGGATCGCACTCGGAACTTTCCAGAAATATAAAGAGAGTCTTGATTCAGTTCTCACTCAAAAGAAAAAAATATCGGCGAGTCACAGGCTTAGGAACTATACTTACGGCTACGTGACATTGTCGAGCGAATTTTATAATCGTCCTTGAGGCGTTCGCCATATGTATCTATATGTAAACATTCTCGAGTGTTAAGATGTGATCGAAATTTATGATTTACTGTCTTCGATTCACGAATATTGATCGAAATCGATCGACCTGATTATCGATAATATGACAATATCGATCATTTAGATACAATTGAATAGCATAGTTTTATTAATTATTTTTAAATAAAACTCATTACAAGTATCGCATAAATAATATCTTTTCGCGATAATTTGGTATTAATAAACAGATAAAATAACTTCATTAAAATCAAATTCTCAACAGTAATATTTAAATTACTAATGTTTTTAAATCAAATGTTAAATCAAATTAAAGCTTTTTTTCTATTCCTTTTTCTCTTCTTCCACCTTTCAAGTGTAGCACGTAAAAGATTTAACGTAAAAAATTTAATGTAGTTACGTTGATCTATTCGATAATATTCATGATAATGCTAAATTGCTATTAAGAGTTATTTTTGACAATGGATAAATTCGCACGACAGAAATACTTAACTTTATGTAAGTTGTCCTAGTAATACTTTAGTCTGCTTCTTTACCCATTTTTAATTTTTGTCCTTATTTATATTTTCGAGTAAACTAGCTACGATTACGAATATATTAATATTTATAAATATCTTATTTTTATATTTATATCAATACCGTTCCCATTCGGCATGTTTCGGCATAGCTTGCTTTCACTGGGTATTCATTTCAGACCTGTTAACATATGCAATTGTAGAAAAATCTTTATTTCCTATTTACGTAATTTCAAAACGTTTTGCAATTAAATGTTTATATATATGTTTAATGTAACTCTTGTATAATTTCTGCAAAATTTATTCGTTCGTATACGATATGATAATGCATAAAATTAACATATTATGGAATTGAATACAATACAGAATCTCATTGCATGAAATTATTTTGAAATTATAGATTGCATTATGTTGAAATTTCAATACGATACTTACAATACTTTGATATTGATATTGGCACTATTTAGAGAAGTTTAATAAAATTTTACATTACATTACATAGCAAAAATTTTGATCTATTGAAATTGTTTGTTAGATTACACGAAATTCTTTTGTATTCTCATCAATCCCTTTAATATGTGTCAGTATTTTTAAAGAAATAATAATATGTAATTATTTAAAAAAAGATATCGCGTCTCAAATATAATACAATACTCACTTTAAAGCTTTATAACGTTCCTTCTCCGGATTGTTATCAGGCGGTTCGCATTCGAAAGATGCTAATGCGAGTGCTATGGCAAAGAAAGAGAAATAAAAATTTAGGATTAAACAATTTTGCATTTTCAAAATATAGATATAGATAGAATAGATTTCGCTTACTATTTTCCGTGAGTACAGGACTCGCTTGGAGGAAGGCAATGACGCGCGGATTTTTTTCGAACGGACAGGCAACTTGTTTCCACGCAATAAATTCGGTCACCTGCTTCGCTAGTTGCCAAAATTTCTCGAAATTGATGTGACCATTTGGCAGTCTGAAACGCATAATTTAATTTGAATATCAAGAATTAGTATTTCTGCAATAAGAAAACTCATCGTGTTAGATATGTTTGTATTTGATACTCTAAATCAATAATCTCCATTGAAATTTATATTTCTATATTTATATAAAAAACATGTAGAAATATATATATATATATATATATATATATATATATATATATATATAGTGTGTGTGTGTGTGTGTGTGTGTGTGTGTGTGTGTGTGTGTGTGTGTGTGTGTGTGTGTGTGTGTGTGTGTAATATTGTAAAATTATATCAATAAATCAATGTCAATATATTTGACATTACTTACTTATTGCTGCAACCTTCATTGAGAAAGTACAGGTCCTTTACGAGAAGACTAAAGAAAGGTACTACGATCCGTTGGCGTTCATCTGTAGCGCCAGCGCTACGCCACATTGCGGCCTTCAATGTGCTGCGGTAGCTACTGAAATTGCTGCTCGGATCCATTTGATGTTCCAAAATTGAGAATTTGGCAGATTGTACCTTTGACCACTAAAAAATCACAAATGTATGCTTTATATAAACGTAAATACATTTTTAAAATATAAAGAAATTAAAATTGTATATGATAATTATCTATTAGAATTGTAAAAACAGAGTCAAAGAGATAGTATTAAAATAAGAAATTTTATACGATTATAAATATGAAAAAAATAAAAGAAAAATACTAAATTATCAGCTTCATTTATATGTCGTAAGAATATTCAACAAATGTAATAGTATAGAAGTATGAAAAAGCATTTATTTCTGGCATTCATTTATATCATGTTATATCATTATTATATTATTATCACTTCATAGTATTGCTTACATATATTTTCAACCTATAATTTATTCGATTATTCTATATAGGGGAAATATAGTGGGGCATAATGAATAGAAAGTTATCGACTTTACTCTATTAAATAGATAGCTAGATACTCTATTAAATAGATAACTTTTAGATAGATAACACAAAAGTGCTAGCATATGAAATATTATACAATAATTATCATTAGACGTATCTTACTGTATGTTACTGTTGTTATATTATTTTTAGTTGAAAGTTACTATAAATTATTTAATGCATTCGCTGTGCTCTCCGCGACTGAGTTGCAATTTCTTTGATACATTTGCATAAAATAAGCAATAAACAAATTCTGTTTTTTACCATAAATACATTTATGTTATTAAGTGATTTCTTCTTGTCACTTTAGTAAAATATGTACGCAAATACATTGATTATCTGTGATATTTTATCTAAAATAAATTTATACACTTGGAGGCATAAAATCACAAAATAATAGAAGATTATTCCGCTCAGTTTTACTCGCTCCACTTGCACGTAAGTGATGTACTATTGGAACATCCTGTATATATATATATATATATATATATATATATATATATATATATATTGAAACAAAATTTAAATTATATGTAAGATACGTAGATAGTAATGTAATGCTAATAAAATTCACGTTTCTTTTTTACATAGTAACAAAGTATTAATATAGATAATGTAGATACTTTTTATGTGTTTTAATAATATGTCAAAGTTCAATATTTTTCTTAAATACAAGATATTTTCTCATATAATAGTTAATATTGGACAACAATAGCAAAATACATATTTAAGCTGATATTTCAGAGTTCAAGTTAATTTACAAGTTCTTATTGAATTTCTCTTTATTGATATTTAGTCTGATTGATCTGATGCAAAACTCAATAAAAAATATTTTAGATATTTGATATTTTTTAGATATTTTAGATAATATTTGATTTAAGTTTCAGAATTAAAATATAATTAAAATGCTTCCATATTTTTTAATCTTTTTATTTTTTATCTTAATATTGACAAGTCCATCTTTGATATCTTCATTTTCCATTTCTTTTCTTCCGAGATTAAATATCAAATTAAAATTAAATAAACTACCTCAATATAAGTTATCTTTATATACATTTATCAAGAATTTATATTTTTCTAAAAAATCTATCTTTAATTATAAAAATTTCCTTTATGAGATATATGTTTAAAATTAGTATATTATTTATTTTATGAATAATCTTTTATTTTGTAAAATCCTATTTATCTGTCGAAACTTTAATTTTTGATCCTGTCTCGCAGCTACTTGGTCTCTAGAGACTTCCTTCTGCCCGACGTGGCAGCCATTTTTCTTGGCCTAGCTTGATTCGACTCCACCGGAAATGCTCGTCTAGAGCAAAAACAGTAGCAATCGGGGACTCTTGCCAGATAAATTGAAACTGGTTGCGTTGGAAAGGACGGAATACTATCACATCGAAGAAATGGAATCTACCTTCCAGAAAAAGATCAGCAAAATAAGCAAGGAACGAGATACAGAAAATGCAAGTAATATAAAGAATTTCCTTTAAAAAAAGCAGCTTTTTCTCAGCAGCTAGAAGATTTAAAGTTTGCAAAATCTAATTGATTAACATATCATAAGAATCATATTATCATAATTATATCAGTAGCATAACTTTTAATCGGAAAAGGAATTGGAATTATTCAACCTAAGAAATTTAATAGATAAAAATAGATATTATAAATGTTAAAAATTGATAAAATATAAAAATATAAATAATTTAATTTTTAAAACATATTGACATTTTGAAATATACACTATTGATATGTTTTGATCTTATGCATATTATTTTATTTATATTATAATGACACACATGCGTACGCGCGTGTGCGTACTGATCAGTGTAGAAATATTTAAAATATACAGAAATTTCATTTTATCAGTGAGTATGATTACAAGCCTAATTATGCGGCACAAAATAAAGTGATGATATACGTAAAATAAATATACTTTATAAAATAAAAGTGGAATTAAAAATAAACATAATGAGTTTCTTGAAAAGTGAAAGATCTTTTAAAATTCAATAATGTAATTATAAATATAAGGACAGTTAGTATAGTATATTATTGTGTAGAGAAAAATTTGAAATTCATGGTGCACATAATGTGTTATCTTTGACTATCTATGGTAAGATTGGTTAATTGCTGGCAATCTAACTGCCACAAAATATATCATACATTGCTTTCATGATAACCTTATGAATACAGTTCTAGCCGTGCTTTAAGCACAAAGATAGGGGGCATTAAATTTTCATTAACGAAAATTACCGAGCAAACCCCTCTCCCCATATATTCGTTGATAGTTTCAGCAATTATTTCGCGCATCTTCTATATAAATCAGTTGGTTTGGTCAAATGAACTTTGTATGTAGCACAGGTCGCTCATCAAATATTAGGTACGTGTGCGCTATGTATGTGTATATGCGCTACGCGAGCGCCACATACAGGAAGGAAGGGGGGGGGGGAGGAGGGAGAGAAAAGAGGAGAGGAGGGAAGGAAGAAGAGAACGGTTGGTTAAACTTGTAATTGAAAACGAGGAAAAAGCTTTCCATAGTCCGTATATATTTCTTGTGATTCGATTCGTGGCATGGTTATATTACTAACAAGAGGATGAACGTACTTCTTATCATAAAATGTGCAGCAATTTGTCAAGAAATTTTGTTTCTTTTTCAAATGCCAAATAAATATCAAAAAATAAAAAAATACCATTAAGTAAAATAGTAAAATAATAAAATTAAAAATATATTATATAAATATATGAATTATTATTATTATATAAAGATAGAACATGTGAAAGATATTATTAAAATATATATTATATAAAATATTATTGTATATTTTATATATTAATTTACATATTTATATAATATATATAAAAGCTATCAAAATAATATATTAATATTATATTTATCTTAAATTACAGATTTCTTTGATTAATTTATTAAAATCAATTTTTATATTGATCAAAATTATTTAATATTAAATTGAAAAATATTTTAATTTTAATTTATCTCTACTATAAATTTGACTTTCAAATTTTGTAAAAAATAACATACAGTTTTTTTATTTGAGATTCATTGTTGAAATATTTATATTTTAATATAATATTTACATATACTTGATATTTGTACATGTATTAAAATTACAAAAATAACTTCCATCCTGGCTCTAAATAATAGTGAAATTTGTTACTTCTCTCTCTCTCTCTCTCTCTCTCTCTCTCTCTCTCTCTCTCTGAATTCAGAAAAATAAATCGCCAATACAATTATTTGTATTATTTTGAATTGCTTTTTCTTGTCCAAATAAAGAGCTATCTTTTTTATGCAGATAAATTTTGTGATATTGAAATTTTGTGATATGTAATATTAAGAAGATAAATTGAAATGTGTAGTTGCATGTGATGATGACAACCATCAATGGAATTTTTTCTCGATGACTTCAAACGAGAAACTCCGAATGATATGTATTTCGATTATTTTTTCGTTCGTCACACGAGAGATATAAAATTCACATCATTTCTGCTTTCCTATTTTTTTCGCGCATGACAGACACGTTTGTTCTCTTTGCCAGCATTTCGTTTCGCATCGAAACGAGTAATGTCGTTTCTCTTCTATCTTGGTAAGTTATAAAATTACCTTCTGCGGCAAACAGATTCGTATTTGATGATATTTCGATGGTGCAATAAGGGATGTGCGGAATTGTAAAAATAATGGTACAAATAGTAATGCAAATGCAAGAAACAAAATTGATTTGTATCTGTTCTTCCAATCTACATTTCACTTTGTTTGCAAATTATTATTGTAAAGTTTGAAGTCAACCATTTTGTGCCTTAATTAATTTATAATTAGCTTCTCATTAGCTAAATGATATAATGGATTATAGTATTTATACACAGTTAAAATATTTCACATATAATAATAGAAAATAATATTATATATTACTTTTGTATATGTTGCAATGTGTCGAGAAAATTCTGATATTTAGTTTAGTTTAGCTCGTCGCTTAACACAAATCGTTTTTAAATTATATATTTGATAAATTATTTTTCAACCATTTGTGAATTTCACGCAAAAATGATGCCTGAAAATATCAAATGTATCATTATTCACTAGTATTATTATTTAAAACTGTCACATTATTTTCATTTTACAGTATTAAATGTATATTATTGTTTAAGCTTAAGGATAATATTTTTTTATCTATATCTTAAGATTTTGAGATAAAAAAAGATTTCAATTTGTAACTATTCAGATATGTATATATATTAAAAAGATTATTTTTCTTATAATTTATCTACAACTTTTTGTAATAAATTCTTTATTACGGTGTTTTATTTATTAAAGGTTTCTTGTCATTTTTTTTTTCTTGTCGTTTGGCAACACAGTTCGCCCCGTCGTTGAGATAAATATTAAACATATGTGGGAGCTTTCGGAAGCTGTGCTGTTCGAGAGAGTGTTCCGCCGGGAGTATTCCGACGACTGGATTAAAGGAATTTCTGGACTGAGTGCATCCGCATGGAAATCGAGAATACGTAATGGCGCGAGTCTTCCCTCGTGGACGTGGAACGTTGGTCGGGCAATTAGCTAATTCCCAACGAGACGAAAGGAACAGCAATGGAATAGCGCGAGGACAACCTTGCCGAGTAACGTCGTTTAACTTGAAACTCTTTAATTAACCCAGATCTCGAGCCACATTTTGGATCTTTTCTGCGGCCAACCGCGATAGGAAAAATTCAATCGAGCCAATTCAATTGCTCTGTCTTCACTTTCTTTTCGAAAAAAAAAAAAAAAAAAATAAAATAATTGCCTGATGTTTCCCTTCCCGTTTGTAATGCATTGGAAAATTTCATTCGGAAAGAACTAATTTCTATAGAGATGTAAAAATTAAAATGAAATATCATTCTCGATTTAAATGTCTTTTTCGAAAAAAGAAAGATTATCTAACAGTCTTTGACTTAAGTCGTTTATATATACGAAAGTACGATCGAAATTGCTTTGGATAGCTCTTTTTCTCTGGGGAAAAAAATAACGTTTAACAGATATTTGATTCTCGGCATTTTGTCACACTCGAACGTCATGGCACACTACTCTCGATTTACGAGGATTACAGGACGCTTATTGCTCTGACGCGCAATCCCGCGAAAGGGGTGTAAACGAATGGGTACACCGGTTGTGTCGTTTCACCATTATCCCCCTCTCTCTAACATTGCAATTCTAACGTAAAAAATGCACCGATGCTAACCGTTCTGCGAACAGTTCGTTTCAAATATGCTCTCGTTGGGATCATCGAAAAAAAAATTGAGAAACATATGCATGCATTGTCCCGAATATCTCTATGCGAATGAAGTTTATCGATGCTGTTCAATTTGCAATTTTTTCGCGAAATTCGTTACTGTACTTTGATAAAATTTATTGAGCAACTACGTCGATTCAATACATGGTTGTAGAAAATTTTCATAATAATAAAGATAAATTTTACATAAGTTTAATATTATTTTTATAATTATTTGGTATTATTTTTATTTTTATTTTTACTTAATAGAGATATAAAAGAAATTCTAAATGTATACTTTCTACTAAAAAAGATAATAATATATAATATATAATATTCGTTTTTAAAATAGACATAAATTTATAAAACATAAATTCTTTCTATTCATTTAAAAGGAAATTTTTGTCTGTTTTCTGTCTTACCGTCTTTTTCAAGCGAGATATCGGGGACATGTTGAGACCAGCGATGATAGCCATTAGAGAATTGAAATTGCCAATGTTGAAGCATTCTCGAGCAGTTTCGATCCAATATTCAACGACACGAACGCGTTGCTTCTTCTTTGCGTGCTGAAAAAAAAAAACGGAGAGACTTTTTATCTCGCAGATTTACTATTTTTTTCGAAATCGAAAAATTTGAAAAATATTCTTTTATCTATTACCAAAGAATCTTGATTAGATAAGAATTATAATGGGTTCCAAAGAATATTAATATGTGTTACAGCGATTATATTTACCTTGCAGACCTCTGTTGCTACGAAATAGCTCAATCTATTAAACCATTGAACATATGATTCAAGATTCCGGGTTTTCTTCATATCTTTAAAAGACGTTTCTAAATGCGGCGATTCCTGATAGAATAATCAGAATAATCAGACGATCAATATGTATACCGTGATAATTATTAAATGTTATAAAAGTATTTGTGAAATAATTCAAATATAAAGTAATTTTAATTTTTTTTAAAAACAAACTCACTTTGGCAAAAGCCTGCACAAATTCCTCTGGTCCGATATAAGAGAGCCTTTCAAGTTCCACATGAGTTAATTGTTGGGCTAGCACAGTAGCTGATGGGCAAAGTTCGGTGATATCCACCTAAACAATAAAATAGTAATTTATACTGATATGTTTAGAATAGTGTTTCCAGATATCGCAAATATATCGATAATATATCGCAAAGATGCATATTAATAGTTGGTATTTTTATATTTAAAACCATTTAAATTTAATGATTTTCTATAATGTTCTATTAACTATATATAAATTTTTGTAAGTTATATAAAGTCATATTGTTTTCAAAATTAAGCTCATTGTTTTTAAATCTTGCCTATAAAAGTAGCCTAAAAAAATAGTAAAATTATAAAAAATAACAATAAGAACAAATTATATTTACATAAAAAAAGGAAAACTCATCGATGATACTTAAGATAAACATTTATCTCAATTGTCATGTTATTGACTTTTATATTTTTCCATCTATTTTGACAGGATTTCGATCTCTCAGAGTTTCAATTTCTTTCGTTCGCTCTTGTTCACTTTATTTTATTTGATTTCTTGATACGATACTCTATTGTAATATTTCAAATAATATTTCAAAAGTTAATGCCAGAGACAAGAAGAAAGGAGGAAAGAAAGATAAAGCTTGCATGGATTTTTTGGGATGTACTCTTTAAATCCTTGAATTTTCGATTTATAAGTATACGTAGGACATGTGGACGTATGCATCTTTTGACGAGTTTTTGAGTGTTATAAGAAATGAGGTAATAGAGATACATATACACGTTATACGTTTTTTTAGTTTTATTTTAAAAATAAAACTTTGAATCAAAGAATAAAATAAATTAAAAGTTAAAAGAAAAAGAGAGAATGCAATCGTGATCTCGAGGTGTCTTTGCTAGTTTTAGATACGGAATTCACTTAAAAGTTGTTCGATAGAAAGAAAATAAATATCAAAAACTCATTATTGGTCTCGTAAGTTATTTCTCATTTTTGAGCAGAAAGAGATGGTTTTTTTTTTACTCTGAGAAAAGGTGTAACATATAACGAACAATTCTTGGAAATATGATGAACATATAATACAATTTTTTATTAGAATTATTTCATCATACTGACAAATACAATAATGTAATTATAATTTGAAATCTGCAAATACGAAAAATGATGATATACCTTTTCTGGTTTTCAAATTAAAAATAATAATATTTGTTATGAAATAATGGCAAATATTGTATTATTAATTTATGAAATAAAATTTTCTAAGAAAGAATATAAAATTCGATAGAAGTATTCAGACAGGATAAAATAATAGGAGATTGAAGAAAGCGTGAGAGAAAGAGAAAGAGAAAGAGAGGGAGGCGGAGAGAGAGAGAGAGAGAGAGAGAGAGAGAGAGAAAGAGAGAGAGAGAGAAATATGATATTAAGGATAGTATTATTGGTCTCAAGCGTTATAACTCGTTTCTATGTGAAGTTGCTGTCGTCATGGCACGTACAAAACTAGTTGAAAAACGCGGCGAAGCGAACTTTGCGGTTTAATAAGCCGGAACGAGAGCTCGAACGCCGCTTCTTCCGTCCCGTCTCTCTCTCTCTCCTTCTTCTTCCTGCCTCTTACACAAGCTCTCGTCTTTCTTTTCCAGCTTGTCTTGAAGCTCGAGATAAATAATCTTCGCGTAAACTACGAGTCACATACGTTAAAGAAAACGAAAAGAAGCAACCGCGACCGCATAGTCACCGTGGCTTTTGTTCATGTACATAGTTTGTGACGTAGCAACAAAGAGATTGTAATAGATATTAGAAATCGTGATCAAACGATAAACCGCAGGCAGGCTGTGTTTTGATCGCAAGATCATATATCATAATTTGCTCTTTTATATGCGAATGAAATTAGAAAAAAAAAAAAAAAACGAGGATTATGTCAAGCATCTAAGTATACAAGTAGTCCTAAAGGAGAAGAGGAGAGAGGAGAATATAAATTGTTATCGCATATTTATTGCCTCTTTTAAATAAATCATGTGTATATATATATCGATATATTGAGCGTTTCCACAAAACAAAAGCTGTATTTTCATGTCCGGGAAAGTATATAAGTATTAAAAGTATTTTATTTTTTATAACAATTTTGCGAATTTAACATTTTTTGTTGAATCAGTAAATATCTTTTTAATACCATTTTTCTTGGAATGAATTCGCTAGAAATTCTATCTCGTAAATTTAATGGAAATTTTCGTTTTTAACCTATGAATACCTAACTTTCTTATTTATCCCGCACATAAATAAGCACGTATTTATAGCAAAATTGTCGTGTGTGTAAGTTGAACATGGATTTCTCCATGCAGCGTTCAAACGCAAGCAGCACTTTCATATTGATTAGCCGCACATGACATCGTCCGGTATATTTAATAAACTAATGTAGTTCTAAATTATCTATTAGCGAGTGTTAGAAGCGGCAGATAGGTGTGCGATAATCAAATTAACGAAATGGTTAACGTCTCCCGGCATGGAAACTGCACTAACCCTGTTAGACTAACCGCGCAAAGTGCACGCGCATATGGACGCCCCAAGTTTGTGCGTTTCGATCGGTGTGTGTGTGTGTGTGTGTGTGTGTGTGTGTGTGTGTGTGTGTGTGTGTGTGTGTATGTGTGTGTACGCGATATATGCGTGTGGATATGCGAAGAACGGAAACACCGACATTCTCGTGTAATCTAGCAGTCCTGATACAGCGCGATCCATGTGTGGAGCGGTCGGAAGTGAGAGAGAATGCATAAGAGGCGGGGCATTATCCCCCGAAGGGAGAATATTATCGCTTCATTATGCTGAAAGTCCTCGAAGGGTCGATGCGATTACGGTAAACCGAATAATCGGGCTTTGCACATGGCGAGCCGGTTATGGTGAATATAAATCCACGATTGAAATTACGAAACAATACTCGGATCTACTCGGGTCAGTGCACGATTGAACGTGTACTCGAATATTTTCTCTTTTATTGACTAATAATATAATTAAATTGAAATTATAAGCTGCGTATAACGTTGAATTACATAAAAAATATTATATGTGTATATATATATATATATATATATATATATATATATACACATATAATATTTTTTATGTAATTCAACGTTATACGCAGCTTATAATTTCAATTATATATATATATATATATATATATATATATATTACAATTTTATATATATATATATATATATATATATATATATATATATATATATATTACTGAACTAATGCACACATACACACAGATGTAATTTGCATTCTATGACGTAACGATGTACAGTGGTAAGATTGCAATTGTTTGACTTATAAATAAGAGTTTTTGTACAGATAACAAGTGTCAATTTAATACGATAAGAAATTGTGCATTTTCAAATTTTTAGCATCTCAATTATCGGATACGAAAAGTCGTATGACGTGTATCTACTTGCGAGTATATCAATTTTAATAAAATTTTCTGCGGAAAAAGGGCTACACTTTCAAACGTTGAAGTGCCGTCGAAATGCCGTCATTTTTATCAATTAGACAATTTGCCCACGCGCCGCCGATATTATTAGCGTCTTGTTTTTATTTTTGAAGAAAAAAAAAAAAAAATTGATGGGTGACGATCGCGACGTAGAAAGTTCGCACCCGTCGGAGAGATCGGCGATGTAGTTTAGCGAAAATGTCACGCTAAGCCACTAACTAAGCCGAAGCGGGACAGCGAAATGCAAGCTGACGGCCGCAAATGGGCGCTTGTACCGAAACTCGACGAACCTGTGTAAGCTGCTCCGTCGCTGCCTCGGTCGCCAGTCTGGCCAGGCCCTCTTCGTACCTTTCCAGGGCCGTCAGTCGTAGCAGCAAGTTTTGTAGCAGCGCCGAAACTTCCTGCCTGGCCGCGGCGTCGACCGCAGCGACTTTCTGCGTGATAGACCTGACGTGACCCATCACCCTCTCGTCCCGGAAGTCGTACGGAAATGTCTCTGTCCATTCCGCCAGCAGTTGTACGAGACGCGGTACGAAACGATGCAATCGTTCCTGAAAATAATACGTACGTATTAATTTATCGTTTTCCAATTGTCAAAATGAATTTTCTTCCTAAAGAGAGGAATATAACGACGCGGTGACGCGGTGGCGCGCGTTCAATAAAATATTATTAAAAAATGAAATCAAGATTAATATCATTGAGAGATTATTAGAGCGCTGTTTTACGTATATAAATGAAAAAAAAAAAAAAAAAAAAAAAAAACAAAAAAATAAATAAATTTCAGTAATCAGACAATTGTTTCGTACTTCTCACATTATATACAGAAACAAAAAATAATAAGCTCTACTTATGGGAATACTTCAATATATTCGATATTCAATCAATTTTGAAAGGAAAGGATTTTAATAATTAACGATTTGCTGAAAAGGTAAAGAGGACGATTTATTTCATTTGAAATATATATATATATATATATATACAGCGATAGAGAAAAAGACGAGAGATTATTTATGGAAAGAAGGACACAATCTTTGTGCTCTTTATATCTTCGCGGTGAAAGAACTAGATCGAAGAAAGAGTACGGGTGCATAATTCTATGGATGAAACGCGCGGTCTCCGTGGACGTCGGCGAAGGGCTCCGTGTCATTTCGCGGAATGGAAGTATACCGATGCTCACCTTACCGCCCTCTCCATTCAGATTCTGCTGATGCTCGCAGAGAGCGCAAACCTCACCCAAAAGCTCGTGCGGCTTGATGAAGAGTCTCGCGCTCAGCAAAAAGGCAAAGAGATACGCTCGATCGGGATAATATTCCTCCGTAGGCACCATGTGCTGTACCAACGCCTCGAGTGAGCCTGAGACGAGGTTGCCGTCTCGATACACCAAAGCCTGAAACAGTATACGGGTTTGCTTGGGTATATACAGGTAATACGATAACGCGGTGCATGCAAATTTACCCTACTATCTTCGCGGTGAATCTAGTTATAACAGCGATAAACCTACGAATAATACAAATTTAGCGAATAAAGATAAGATTTTAAGTAATACTTTAAAATTCCTTTTTTTTTTTTTTTTAATTTTTTATCATTTTTGCCTTACAAATTTCAACGTAAAGATCTGTCTCTTAATGGAAGGTAGGTAGTTTTGAAAAAATTTTACGTCTCTTCATCCGCGCGTATAATTATAATATAAATTAATCACGATGACGATCATGATATTTACGTATTTAGATATGCAGGTTAGAAGGTGGCGATGTATAATTCCCGAACTTTTTCCATCGTGCAATTTCGTGCATAATGTTGTCAGGACTTTCACGAATTGATACGTGCGCGGAATGTAGAATCTGCTTGGTAGAAGTCTGCTATCGAATCGCCCCCGCCGCGGGACGCGCTTTTGAGTTAGCTCGTTTCAAAGTTGGCGAAATGCTAAATCTGCGCATCGCATCAAAGTTGCACTCACAACCGAGGTTTAAGCTTTAACAAGCCTGTCGGGTGTTCAAATTGGATTCCAACTTAAACTTATCGCGTCTTAATGCGACATTGACGAGGTAATATTTCCGCCATGAACGATCGTCAAGTTCTTGGCTCGCATCTGATTATCTCGGTAATCGGCAATATCATTTCGGAAACGCGCATCTAAATTTGCACTTTGTACATAATAGATGTATGAAGAAAACAGATACCAACGGTACGGTACGGTAATCTTGTCAATAATCGGTGTCGATTATACAATTAAATATAATTAAATTGGATCTGCATTTGAACGCGAGCGATGATTGATTATTACTATAAAGTTTTTTCCCCATATAGTTTTTACTTCATACGTGTTGCGTATTGCAGATCCAGAGAATAATTTACATGTAATAATTTTCGCTTATCATTTCTACTGCGTTTTAAAAAAAGTAATTGAATAAGCGATAAACTTGTATGATCCACAGAGAATTCTCAAATGGCTCAGGCTTAACTTCCGTTAATGCAACATCGACGAGATAACGTTCTCATCTCAACTCACGGGTGGTATAGAAACTTTCAACGCCAACAGTCGGTCGGGATACATGAGTTAATGCGAAAGTGTGAAAATTTACTCTAACCGCATACGCGTACCATCCTAAATTTCTCTCTCTCTCTCTCTCTCTCTCTCTCTCTCTCTCTCTCTCTCTCTCTCTCTCTCTCTCTCTCTAACTGAGGTTTAACTGATTAAAAGTAATTTGATCACCGCAATTCATTCTCCGGCACTCATTCTCGAAACTTGTATTTAATACAAAATAAGTTTTCATTTCAACATTTTTCGTTAGAACTGCTTTACTGAAAAAAGTATTGCATAATATTTTCGATAAAAAAAAATTAAGTTAACCTCACGCGCGCGCATGTGCATTCTTTCAGTATTTCAAAACTTGACTACACTTCCATATTGTCGTTAATTAAAAATTTTAACAATTATAATTTTTTTAGATTAACAAATGACGAAAGGTATTTTTGGATGCTGTTTAAATTAGCCTTCAGCTTGACACATATAAAATATGAAATTAATAACGCAGTGCGTTCGTTTCTCTCCAACTTTTCTGAATGTCATTATTCTCTTTAAAAAACGTGGACGTTATTTAAAATTCTCACTCATAATCGTTTTCTAATAAATGTCACATAGCCGTTTTAGCATTAACTTTGTAATGTGGTATTTTATGACGGCGGATGAATATTGTTCGACTAGGACTTTACGCGGCTTTGAGAAGTTTTAGGTTCAATTAGTTTATTGAAACGGAGGGTCGGGAGGTCGTAACGGTACGGTACTATTACGAAGTTTCCGCGGGTCGTAAAGCGTTTCCATCCATGCCACCTATTTTCCGGTAACTGCAAGTAACAAAGTGAATACTCTAGTGTTGTTCCCGGTTTCTCTTTTCTATGTTCTCAATTTGGATTATGTCCGTTTTTCAGAAAGAAATTAAACTATATCTATTGAAGTAGCATCGATCAAGGAATAAAATCATTTATTTTTGTTACTACAAATTATATTGCAATTTATAATATACTTTATATATAGAACTTCAAATTATATATATATTTTATTTTATTTATAATATTTTATATAAAATTTAAAATTATCTTAAAAATTGTATTTTTATTTGCATTGCTTACTCTTTTACTTATCCTACTCCTTCTTTCTTTTTAATAAATATGTATATGTATATATTTTTTAATAAACATATGTATTATATTGGATATTTGATAATATGCATATACTCTACAATTTTTTCTTACACAGAGATTGACAATCAGAATTAATTCCGATATGCAACATCTATTTTCTTTTTTTTTCTCCCTCTCTTCATAAAATATAACGATAAAAATATACTAATCGATCGTTTGATTTCTTTTATTAAAAAAAATTTCTGAAAAATTCTCTAATAATAATAATAAAATATACATTGTGTAAGACGACGCAATTAGATAGCAATTTATCCCCGTGGATGAAAGGTCTTACATGAAGAAAATCAGATATGATAAAAAATTAAGTGGGGCACTTCTCTTAAAACAGCGACGCTGTTCTTATAAAGACTAATCGTAAGACTGATGAAAAATTAGAAGGATCAAAAAAGGAGAGATAAAATTTCTTGTAGGTTGATGGAAACTTTAATTCAATTTTATTTCAAAAAAAGAAAAAAATCTAATTCTGAAAGCCACACGGGACAGAAATGCAAAGGCCTAAGGAACAAAGTGCGGGAAACATGGAACATTTTGCAAGCGAGATTAATCAAATGAAAAAAAAAAAAAAAATGAAAAGAACGTACGGCATCCTGAGAAGCTCTTTGATACTTTGAATAAAGCTTTTAACATTTGCGATATAATTTTGTTTGCTTTACGTGACTCATTAATGAGATGATAAAATGCATCAATGTGATATCTAAAAGAAAATGTAACGTCGAAGTATGTATACGAACTAACTTTTAAAATTAATTGTATGTATCAGATTGCTTATACAATTATAATCATATAAGTTATAACAATTAAATTTTAATAACGTCCATTGTATTAGAAAAGTAGAAAACATGAAAGTTTACTAATATGGTTGATTAGTGATAAATAAGTGATAAATAAGTAATTGATTAAAGATTTCTTTCAGATTTTATATATATATATATAGATAATATTACGATCTAAAAGAGATAATATCGTTAATTGACTTAAAACTGTGATTAACTCGATTTATTTGCGTGTACGTAAAAAAAAAAAGATTTTGATTAATAAAAGTACATTATAAAAAAGTGAATAAAAAAAGTACGTTATCACAATAATAAACACAACTTCGTTATTCAGTTTTTCAAAAATTAAATATTATATGTCGGAAAAATTTATTTTTAGAAGAATTAGAAGAGGATAATCTCATCCTAAAAATTTGTAGGAATATTGATATTATATATTGCACTACATCAAAAAGATGTAGATTACAAAAGTCATCAGTTTTTTTTCGAGTCATCGAAGAATAAAACATAAATCGAAAATAAGTTTATTAATAGTTTATAAATAATTTCCTTAAATTTAAGCGTACTATATTACTTGCAACGGAAGCTTTGTTTCTCCGGCAATGTAACATTCTTCCTACTCAAAGATCTGGATATCTTGGGATTATGTGAGCGTACGAAAGCGTATTTAGGATAGTATTACATCGCTGAAACGTTATCCCTTGCAGTGACTGCATGTGCAAAATGTAAACCGTCTTATGGAATAATCCGATCGTCTCAAGATGAAGGATTCAAAATAGTTGGAAATCCTACATGCGATGTGATTAAAAGAAAGAAAATATAATTTCTTTCTGCAGATTTTCTGCGCGCACGCGTATACGTGTGTGTATATACGCATGCGCGCATAAATATGTATATGTCTCTAATTTTCTATCGTAATAACCAATTTTCGATTCGATGTATAAAATAATATTCTGTGCTTTATCGATTGCGAAAACGGTTCAAGATATCTTATTTATCGGACAGAGATATTAAGTAAACGTGGCTATTTTAAATCGAAAGACGAAATACTACCAATGGATATATGTGTTAAGAATATTTATAATTTTTATCGTAAAAAAATTTTTCGTATATATATGTTTTTATTACATCATGTACAGTTATTTTAATTTCTTCTAAAAATGCTCGGTGTTACGCTTCTCATTATTTAGCCTTATGAATTAGAAACGTCCAATCTTTTTTTTTCTTCTATGTGCTCATCATTTCCATCAGATGTTACAGCATTACAATGCTTATATAATTTACGTGTGCGTTTTCAAGCGCTTGAAGGGTTTAATAAAGCGGATTCGTGGCCACTTGTGAATGCGAATATGAAACGTTTTTCATGATATAAGCGAAGAAAAATGCATAATGCTGGGCAGATAGAAAATAACGTGGAAGGCGGTGGGAAGGGTTGTGAATTCAAAGCCCCCGCGTTACCAAGCGTTTCTTTGTTATACTGCGTCGAGCCTTCTTTTTTTCTCTTTTATTCTTTTCATCTACTACATATTTTTTTTCTCTCTTCGACAAAAACACACACTTCTATCTTCCTTCTTCTATTCTTTCTATTCTTCTTCTATATTGGCCAGCTGCGGTTTTTATGAATCCAACTTAATGAAACGTTTGACACTTCTCTCATCGTTACGTCAAGCAATTATATAACTGTTTTTTTTTTCTGTTTGCAAGAATATGTCAAATATTTTCAATCCTTCATAAAAGAAACAAATTTTGAAACAAATTAAGAAAATTGATATTCTGATAAGCGAATTCATCAATTCATCAATATTATGCAATTATATATTGTATTGTATTTGGAAAAAAATTTTATTTATAAAACAAAGTTTTATTGTTTAAAAAGGAATTAAATATATTTTGAAATCTTATATATTTTCTTTAATTTTTCCCGAGCCATCTGCGACGAGTATTATTTGTCGCGTAATAAGGGAACCGAGTATGGGATGGAGTGCTTCTTACGCTGCTTGCATCCGGACATTTTTTTTAATTAAGAATGCATTCACAATGGGCTAACGAACATTCAAAATATTACATAAAAACATAATAATGATACGGAGCGCTAAAATAAATTTAATATTTGAATCAATACGTACAAATTCCTTTTTGATTTTGAACATAATATCTATTTCTAGCATCGCGGAAAATAAATATTTGTCTTAAACATTCTTAAACAAGATAAAAAAATTTAAGATATAGATATTATGTTTAAAACCAAAGGAATTTGTACGTATTGATTTAAATATTACGTTTATTTCATCAGTCTATATGTGTCATTATTATGTTTCTCTGTAGTACTCTGAATGTCCATCACGGAACTCTTAGTTAAAAAAAAAAATGTCTCGATGCAAGCAGCGTTTAAGAAGCACTCCATTCCACAACTCAGTTCCTTTATTTACGCGACATTAACGTTCGTCGCAGATGGCTCGGGAGAAATTAAAGAAATTTGCATAATCACAATACCGCGCGTATTGTTACTCTGCAACTTCAGCCCGACATTTTGCTAATCTACCTTTTAATTAAGCAAATATAGCGAGTACCGGCATTAATCGGATGTATTGTACGCATCTTCATAAGATTCCTTGACTATATCTATGCAAATACGCAACAAACAAGGATAATTTTTCTTCACGTTTTTCTATCTTTATCTTCCCTCTAAATTAGAATAAAATCGAGAAGAACGAGATATATGCAAAATTTAAAGAAGCCACGTCGGATATTTACGAATAATACCACTTGGATGTAACCTTGCGATAATGCTTACTTCTGTGAGAGGTTTCGAGATTAGCGTAACCCAAGGTAAGACAGGAAATAAATTGGCGGCATAATGGCAACGGAATTGGTTTCTTTGTTGCAGAGAATTGCTACAAGACACACGGGATAGTCCTTTACGCTCGTGATTCGTCTGTGTCGTCCCTAAATGCGCTCACGAGATCGACTCATCGATCGAGAAAAAGAACAAAGAAGTTTCGATTTAAAGGATGACTAATCCTAAGAGCATTAATCCCTCTTTAAATAGGTGAAACTATTAAACGGGACATTTTCTGTTTGTATATATTGTAAAATGATAGCTCATCAGAGGATTTCATACATTATTCAAATTTAAAATAAAGTATTCTCGCCAATTTTTGTTGTAAGTATTATTTAGCTTTATACAATATAATTATATAATAAAAGATATGTTAAACACATTGTATTAAGATAATAGGAAAAATTATCAATTAACGAAAGATGAAATAAATCAGAGAGTGCTTTGTGAAAATAAGCACGAAAAGCGATGAAGTATAAGTTTTTTTTGCCTTTTTTTTTATCTTCACGAAAGGATTGGGATTGCAATTACAAAATTAGTTCTTTTCCGAAGGAATTTATAAGCTGTAAAAATGTTCGAAACAAGACTCGAATACCAAGAATATCGTGATACTTTTAAACATCAACATTCAATTTTTCATTTTCTTGATTGTAGAGTGACTATAAAATAGGCGATAAAAAAAGAATGCAAGGTAATGATTAATATGTGAATTTCTAAGTAATAAAAATGCACATAGAAAATGCTCACGATTTAAAGATAGAGTGTAAAAAACATCCACACAACACATACGTAGTGTAATTTTATGGAAATTTGTATAAAAGATTTATTCAAACAATTTCAAGATCTGCACTTAATAATTTTCAAAAATTTTTCAAAAAGACACATTTTATATATATTAAATATTAATTTGAATATATATCTGTAAAAGAACAAGAGATAATATTATGTAATATTGTCCGTAATATAACTTTTAAAAATATTATATATATATATATATATATATATATATAATAAAATGTATATTACAATATTATTATATAAAAATATATAAAACTTTAAAATAAAAAAAATGTCTTTCTTGATTATAGAGATTATACATAGCAAAAAGGAATGTTTATATTTATAAAAAATATTTCATATTTAAAATACATAAAAAATATTGCAACATATAAATATTATAATATAGATAAAAATATAACAGATGAAAATATCTAAACATATGAATTTTAATTTTTTTCTCTTAATCTTTTTAAATATTACGCATGTAGACTTTTATTTTAAGTATATATAGCATGTTTGTTTTTGCAGCTGAAAGAAAGCATAAAGAAAAATGCATTATGATTTCTGAATGTTACACGTTACATATATCGACATGAGAATATGCGAGATATAAATATTGTAGATCCCGGTGTATCGTGTTTCCAATTTCACTTCTGTCATATAAGCGTGCAGAGAGATGAATATACAAATACGTAAAGATGGCCACGAAAACCGAGATGGTAAGATATATATATGTATATCGAAATATGTAGAAAACGGGACAACGACTACAATGAGTCGTAAGCACGATAAAACGTGCCCAGTTTCATCTGTGCCTGCCACCGAAACTCATATTCCACTTTTCGATTATAAACTGCTAGACGAGCGCGGCAAACGACGTAAGCATTGTCGATTTTGCTGGCGCATGTAAATCGATAGACACTGAAAAAATTGCAAAAAATCCAACTGTGATGGGAAAGGGGAAGAGCACCGAGAAAATGGGGAAAGCGATGAAAAAATTGTTGACGCCTATCGTAGCGCCGACATTTCGGAACGAACAATCACAGCAGGCGTGAGTTCTCTGCGGAAGTTCGATTAAAAATATCCATAAAACTAAATGAGTAATGTCGATCTGACAATCCATTTAGATTTCGCAAAGATAGCTTTGTTACTTATTTATCGTGTTGTCGCATGTAAAAATACAAAATTCTTTCATCAATTTGCAATTTGTAAACATCAATTTGCATTATGTATATATTAAATATATATATATATATACATTTTTTTTGTAATATTTTTTGTGAAAATGAACAGTACAGTTAATAAGTATAAAAGAAAGCAGAATCGTTATTTTTATAAAAAAAAGTAGATGTGTAATAATAATAATAATAATAGTGACGAGGTATACCGACGGACTTTCATATCACCGTGAGATCGCAATCTTTGCGGACGACCAGTCGATTCCATCTGTATTCGCACCCCTTTTCTCTGACGTTCGCCCATGGATTTCAACCCTCATCCAGTCTTTACTGCTCATCCCTCTGCTTTTCGAAACTAGATGAAGCGGGTGGAGGAACGCAGATAACGGTTTTAATTCCGTACGAATAGATCGACGTGCGAAAAAAAAAAAAAAACGGCAGGGAGAATCGTCGGAGAGGCGGATTGATGGACTGCCGGGAACAATGGTTAACTTCGGAAGTAATCGCTTAATTCCTGAATTTCTAGCTAGCTGCTACTATCTGGTTAGATTTCGTATTGCATACTTTCCGGAATCTTGCTGTTTCTCTTTCCTTTCCTTTTTTTTTTTTTTTTTAACTTATTCTACTATGCACAAAAACATAAATCTTTAATCCTCTCACTTAACACCGATTATCTCTTATGATATATATATATATATATATATATATATATATATATAAATAACAACAATTAAGCGAGAAATGTACACAACTATTATTTAATTTCAGCATTATTAACACTCAATTATGGTATCGTTTTTGTTAACTATTATCGATAGATTCGAGAAGTTCTATTAATTTATATTAATCTCGCAAAATTTATAAATTTAATCTCGCAAAATATGTATAACGTGCGTAATGTTAAATAAAATTGTGCATGTAGAATTTTTATAGATCAGGTCGAGTGTAATCACAGTGATTTCCCGCGTGGTATGCCCGTGTGACTACTTTTTTTTTTCCTTCGCATTACCGGTCTCATGGTACATGGCAATAAAGGGGCTCTGCTCGAACTGAAATAGAACAAAATAAACAATAGCACCCGGTATAGCGAATAGCCGCTTTGTCGGTTGGTTCTTTAGCCGTGATAAAACTTTTGTCGCGGTGGCACGCTTGGTGCAAGAAACTTTCCGAGTTATCGACAAAGGAAGGAACCGGTTTGTTCCACTTTCATTTCGCTGGATGATGACGTTTTGCCTGCTAAAACTCATTAACCTAATCACGAACTATTATCGATATTTGTCGAATTAGGATCGATATATAGGATATATATAGGATATATATATATATATATATATATATATTACAATAGGCTATAGTTATAGGTATAGAACCATAAAAAGTATCATTGCGATATCTATTATAGTATATTTAGTACTATATAAAGTACTAGATAAAAAAGTATTTTTTGAAATACGAGTTACGCGACTGATTATTACGTGAAGGGATCTTAGAACGCAATTTAGAAAATACGCCGTCTATCCTGTTATACACCTCGATTACTTCGATTTTCGAGTAATGAATAATTATGTACATCGTGATCGTGATAAAATTTTACATTTAATTTATTTGAAAAATTGCGCAAACATGTAAAATCATGCACACATCGATTTATTCGAATTGCGAATTGTATACTTACGAGCTCTGTATCTATGTTAGCGCCGTCTCGAATGTTTTCATGGTCGACACCACCAGCACCATTGACCATTCCAGTGCTCGAACCGGTACCGCTAGCGCTTGCTTTTCCGACGCCAGCACCGGCTGGTGTTTGTGGTAAGCTCTGAAAAATAAATTTACTTTTTTATGTTGTTACAAATGTGTATTGTATTTACGTTATCGCAGCAATTGAGATATAAATATAAAATTATGATTGCATGCATTATGCATGATATATATATATATATATATATATATATATATATATATTTCAAATATTATTCAAATATTATTCGTTTAAAAATGGTATTGTATTACTACGAGATGAGTACGACCGATCGAATTTATATCGCCGTTAGGAGGCGCTCGATAACGCCGCCGCCCGATTTGTTTCTCGCCGAAATCCGTGTTGAAATCTCGTCTCGATTTTATTTCAATGAGATCCTTCCTTTTATTCGTAACGTCTTGAAGCTTTTCTCGAATTCTTCCTTGCGGCGTTCTGTAGCGCCAACCAAGTTGCGCTTCGCTGGCTCTTTTATGAGAAGGATTAGATGGTGTAAAAGATGGTCGTAAAGGGAAATTTCGCCAGACCGTATTTGCCTTGATCGTCGTGGTCGAGGGGGAGGGGGGGGGGTGAGAAAAATAGCCGCCAAGACAAAGTAATTTGTATGCATCGGGAAAATGTGCGCGCAACAACATTACGTAGAGAGAGAGAGAGAGACTACCGATTTTGTTTATTTCACATTAATGGAACGGGAGTCTCGTTACTCGGTGACAGCTTTCTCAACGAAAGGATTACGATGCGGTCTTTAAATCAATTTCGCCAACGTGATAGAACTCTTCCGAGTTTCCGACATCAGGATTGATCGCCTGCCATCCGCGTCCTGGATAAGAGCGAAACATCGCGAAAACTTTCACGTAACATCCAGTCGATGCACGTTCTCAGTGACAAGCAATAATTTTTGAATAATCCACTCAAGAGTATTCCGCGAAGCGGAAATGTATGGTATTGTTTCCTAAGTAAGATTGATTCATTTTTTTTTTAACCGCACCTCAATCCATTTTCAAATTCAAGTTGTTGAGGTGCAGTCCTCATATTTCAATTTTCCAGACGCATTTAGATGATCAATCCAAAGATATCATTTTCATATTTTATAATAGAATTTTGATCACAACAAGACATTGGATTGATACTGTCTATATATAAATTTTATATAAATAAAATTGTGATGTGTCTTTTTCCCGTATACATATACAAAAATGAAAATAAAAGTGACATTAAATACATAGAGAAATGGATTTCTTCAAGAATTATAAATAAATAAAAAATTATAACTTGACTTTAATTGTTGATACGAAAACGATATATATACGGCGGGAATAATTTTACATTTTAAAAGTCAGGTCAGCGAGTGCTAGACACAAGAGAATAAAAATTTATAGAATTTTTTATGAAAGCAATGCTTTCGAGATCGAATTGCTGAAACGCTCCTATTGAAATAATATTATAGTATTCTTAATAGTACCGACACCTTTGTAGGCCGAAGAGGTACGACGATACTTTTAAAGGGTGGATCGCAAGATAAAACTGAGAATAGAAACATTCTCCGTCAGAGACGAGTCTCTGAACGGGGACTCTTATATAGAGAAGTACGTACACAGGGAGAGATCCGACTTAAAGGTAGCTAGTGTCTCCGCCTTTCGACTCTATCATTTCCCGGCATAGTCATGTTTCGTGTATTGGTAATAGCGCAAAGTGCACTTCTCGAAGTAATACCGGCCCCGGAAGACGACCCTTTAAGCACGACCCGTTCAGCACTTTACGACCGCTCTTTATAAGGACACCTCACTTTCCGAAACGCGCGCGCGCGCGCACGCCATCGTTCCTTTCCAAACGCTTCCGAAGCCGACGGCGCTTCCGAGCGACTCGTGGAAAAAAGTGTAAAGCCAAAGTGTGGGCGCGAGGCGGAAATTCTCTCGAGAGGCAGTCACTGCCGCGATCGCAGGCGTTTTTATTTTCATAGCCGATAGAATAGGTGATTAAAGAAAAAGTAATTCTCGCCTCTTGATCTCGATCGCGTGGATAGACATATATATCAGTCAGACATTCTTGTTAGACTCTAATATGATTGCGGACCATCCGTTCAATTTCAAACTAAACTTCTTTACAATTTTATATTCTAGAAAAGAGTTAAACAATAAATTTGCTCTGTATGTAAACTCCATATAAGATATTTATTATTCGTTTTTACTTCAATTAATTATTCTAATTCATTATTTTCATTATTCATTACTTAAAGGTGTTCTTCTCACTTCTTTGCATTTCTATCGCATTTTTCTATCTATCCTATTTATATTCAATAAAATGGCTAGTAAAAATAATTTCTACTTTTCGATTCTAATCTCATAAATTATAAACGCAAATGTCTCTCTTAGTTTCCATTTTTTCAATTCTTAAACTCTACAATTTCTTTTTTATACCATACTTTTAAATCAAACTGTTTCGTAAGGAGATAGAAGCAATCGTTACAAGTAATTACAACAGTATCTTTCAATTTCGTTCATTTATTTTTCAATCATACTTTTTTATCTTTTTCATCTCAGTTTTCATCGTTCCACATTTTCTAATTTCCTAGGAATTTTTTGGTATAAGACATGATGAAAGCAGCTCTTCCGCGACATCTTATATGTCGTTGCAAACCATCTCGCTCATGTCGACTTTATCGATGAGCGAAAAAGAGAAAAAAGTGTAGTACAATCACCGGTACGCTTTAGAATTCTTCTAAAACTGAATTTCATCCCAAAGACCGTAAAGTGCACCATAAAAGAGCAACTAACGCAGTTCTGAGAATTCGTGAGTAGTTGAAAATGCAAAGAAGACTTCTGCGAAATAAAATGGGGCACGAATAGATGGACAAAGGATTTCGATATCTAAAGAGAATAGCTTGGTGAATAGTCAATTCAGTTTTTAAAAAGTAATGAAAAAGTAGATAGTAATGAAAGTTTGTTGTTAATGTCATGATTTATGACATTCATGCATATAAGAAAAACTACGAGGATACGTCATCATCGTTCATAATCATTTGGAAGTAGAAAAATTATCATTCTGTCTCAACTATACTTTTTGCTATTATTTGTTTTCGCTCATGTAAGAGAATACATCTCAAACATTATTTTTCTTAAAACAAAAAAAATACATTTTTCTTATATATGAACAATCGATACACGATCATATAAATAAAACAATTCCTTTAATTGTCTATCTCTTGTCTGTATGTACATATCTTTTTTATGAATTTATATAAATTTTTTTATAATCAGTGAACAAAATGAATTAAATCTAAATAATTTCAATATAAAAAGTTTATAATATTTTATTAAAATATAAAAATGTTAAAGCTGGCTTGGCATATGCTATTAAATTATATAATTCTTTGTAATTATTCTTTATTGTAATTATTTATATTTATAAATTACAAAATCCATAATTAAAAACAAATATTAAATTACTGTTTTATTGAAAAAATGTCATTCATAAAATCAATTATCTCATCTTCTTCTACAAAGAATTTATCGATATAATATATTTCTCACGCGCTGTAAATACAATTTAATTTTTCATTGTTTGTAACTATGTAGATTTAATCTGTTAGTTCTATAAACATTAATCTATATTTTATCCATTGTCAGATTATTCCTTTATTCGAAATTATACATGGATATTATCTTAAATCGATTCTTTTTGCAAAATATTTCTATATTGTACTATACCACTACTATAGTACTATAGTAGTGGTAGACGTATTGTATCAAACAAAACATCTTGTTGGAACAAATCTAAAGATTGCCTAAAAATGCTATGAATTTTATATATTCATTTGTATATTCATTTTCTTTTTCGTCGAGTTTTCGTCGTATTTTCTAAGAGTATATATATATATATATATATATATATATATATATATATATATATATATATATATATATACACACACACACACACACAGGAGTTTTCCGGAGCAAGGTGACGTGGAAATACTTAATTTATCGTACGTCATAAATCTCGTTTTTATTGTTTTAGACGGTTCAATATTTGGCGCGAATGAGAAGGCGGTGCAAGTGCCGTAAATTTCGTTTATGTCGCGAGCTGTGGAACGCATACACGAGACGTATCCCATTTTATTTCGTGCACATTTCGCTTGGCCTCATTTTGATCAAAAATGTTTTATTCACTGACTAATGAGGTAAATGTTGAAGAAGAAAAAAACTGGTTGAGGAAGGAAACGGTTGTAGGGAAATCTTGGGAAATGTGACGTTATTGATTATTTAATATACCAAAGCGTTTAAGCTAGGAAAACGATATTTTGTATGCTTTGTCAAGACTCGTTCTCGTAAACCTGATTCAAAAGGCTTTGCCATGATGGGAAGTGAAGAAGGTTTGGTACGCGCGTACTCGCGGGAGTACCGAGGATACGGACAAAGGACGCGAAGGTGCTACAGTAAAAGCGAGTAAAATGTAAGATAGTATGTGTGGAAGGTGCTGAGAGGAAGGGCGATATTACAGAGTCGGAATGCTTGGCTGTTATTACTCGAGAAACTCCGGAATTTCTCCATTATTTAAGGAAGCCGAATGCGTGTTCCGACAAAAGGTAAAATATTTCGTCTATGACGCAGGATAACTGAACGAATATTACGATGAAACAATAAAATTAATATAAAAAGTCAGTGAAAAAAGAAAGAAAAGTATAGTTTAATTTCGTTCCAACTGACTAAATTGTTTAAGTAAAAATTACTGTGTATTTGGCGTCGATATACATGACGGAGAGGCATGGTAGCAAAAGGATTTATCAATATGTTACTTTTTCTTTAAAATAAACAAGTTAAATATTAAATTTTATAAACGAGATGTAGTTTTGTCAATATCGAAATTGGATTTTGGTATATTATTAGGGTGCCGTCTATGAAAAATATATGACGAGTTAATAATAAACGTAACTACATATTCCAAATAATTGTTAAGATTCATTCATTTAAGCGCAGTTAATGTAATATCTTATTTTTCACAAAGGTGTATGTGCATGTGTGTATGTGTGTGTGTGTGTGTGTGTGTGTGTGTGTGTGTGTGTGTGTGTGTGTGTGTGTACACAGGGTTCCATTCTTAACCACCGGATGTCTTTTTAAAAACACACACACACACACACACACACAAATCTGTATTCTTATATTATTAAAGACAATAATAAACCTACAGAACTTGCACCATATAAATATCTAATGTCGTTGATCTCAAAATTGAAATAAGGAATTTAAATTATAAAATTTCGATTTAAAAATGATAAACTTACATAATACAATATAAGCATATATACGTAACAATATAAGCATTATGCTACATGTACATATTAAATTGCAAATTGGTTCGCATACTGTGCATATACATTTTGTTTTTGAAATTTACTATTAACAACATAGCAAATGTATAATAGATTTTAATTGAAAATTGCTCATTTAAAATTTCATGAGTGCCTATATTGCCTACCGTAGAATATCGTGAGATCGTTTATATTATAACAACGAGAAAAATCTTCTAGATAAAAAGATTTCGATTTTCAAAGTGAAAAGCGGGACAGGAGCCAGGGAATAGAAGGATTAGGCGGCCATGCGTAAGATTTTCGTTCCCGAGAAGAGAGATAGAAAAAGAGAGAGAGGGTGGTGAGAGAGCAGGGGGAGGCAGCAGAGAGAGAGAGAGAGAGAGAGAGAGAGAGAGAGAGAGAGAGAGAGAGAGGAGGGGGGGGAGAAAGAGAGAGCACTCGTGAGAGCACGATCCGGAAGCTTTCGGAAGGACTATAACGATTTTCACAGTAAACATTTGCCCATAGCTTACGCTTGCTCCTGTGGCTCAAGTTAAATTGCCTTCAAAATTGCATCTCCGCGGGCGACGCGCTGCAAGAGAACTCGAGCGAGGAGCACCGTCGCGAATCACTCGCATAAATTTCAACCCTTAAGCTCCAGCCGAACTCGCGCAACGGTACTCACACACATGTAATTAAGCGATAATAATAATGATAGGAAACGTTCAACGAAAAGTACACTGATCGCAAATCGCGGTCGGATTTTTGCATTTTGCCTCCTTTCTGGAAAATATTTATTTTATAAACACGACAAGTATCCTCAACTCTTCTTCAACAAGGATTGAAATTTCTTGAGATAACAGAAAAGAATTTTAAGAAATAAATGATTAAAGATTTCTCGACTAATGCTGCTAATATTATCATCTTGTGTACACATTTATTTGGAAAGTATATAAATATAATTGATATGTTATAATTTCAGTATCTCATATGTAGATAATATATGTAGATAAATTTAATAAGATATTCAATTCATTCATTATACAAGTGATGTTTCCACGATAAAGAATGAAAAAAATGTCAATCATCGCATAAGCTTTTTCTTACAAGCATTGTTGCCGAAAATGTAATTATTTATTCAACGTCACGATAATCCAATGAGAAACAAAGCGTATTCTATTTGTGGTGACAGGATTGAAATTCCAGCTAGCGTATCTCGGTTTTTCGATACACCGCATATGTATCTCTACGAATAGCATGCACCAACCAAACGAAAATCTGTGCCAAAATTATCCAACAAGTTGAACAAGATTAGACAATCAATCTATTCATTTCTGCAGTTGCAGTTAAAGCGCAAATAGATACAAGTAGAATATTGTTTAAAAGTTTAGTTCTTATTCAGAGATTGAGACTGAAATATAAATATGGCGAGTTCAATTTTCAATAAAAGATGCGAGTAACACAAGTGACAAGTATGCATACGTATTATTCAAAATCTAAATACATTGAACGTATACTATTCTTTTACATTTATTTCCAGTTTTAACTAAAAATCATCGTTATCATTAAATTTTATCTTCAAGAGATCTTTTTTGTAAATTGCTTTTATATTTATTTTCAATAAACTTCCCGTTACAATGACTTCATCTATTTCATCGAACACAACCGTGGTCATGAGAGACGACAAATTTGGCGGTAACGGCGGATTAGACACACAATGAATCGCTACTATGCATCGACGGAATACAATAGTACGTAAATCGCGAAACGTAGGATGGATATATGAGAGAAAGAGAAAGGGCATGAAGACCGAGCATAATGGCTTTCCAATGTACCGTGCGAGGTTCGCGGAGCGAAACACTGGCGTGAAATATTTATCGCTAAGCAGTCGAGATAATGCACGCGCAAACTGGAATTTACTTGGTAAATTCGCAAGTAGCGAGCGAGAAGGGCGTTGTCAGCCCTTCGCATCGTTCTCAAGATCATTTTACGTTAACTCTCCTGACACTTCAAACGAGACTATTACATTACTCGCGTTTTTACAAATTTACTTTTCACGTTGTGTCAAATTCAACTGATTTTTTTTTTTGCGACGATAGTTTTTTTTTTCTTTTTTGCTAGAATTTAAAAATTTGTCCGCACTACGATATACTATCAAGTTCACATATTTTAGAAGTTAATAAAATGCATAACATATTACGAATTAAAAGTTAAAAAAATTATTTTTATTCAAACAGTCCGCGCGGAAAAGCTGCGTGGAGTTGAACAACTTTTCATGAAATCACTGAGCATCTAGAAGGAAGAAAATTATTCATATGTTTCTATTTTTTTTTTATGTCTTCCATCGTCACAACTGGTAGAATAGGATTCACGGATTGCTACTGCATTCATCTGTTTTGTCTGAAATTTCTACTACCTCGGCTCGGTAGTAACGTTTAGTCGCTTGGTATTTATTACCTTGCATCTCCCTCCCATTTTGCCATTTTCTCGACTCTCGACGGTAAAGATGGTACGCATTAATCTACTTAACGTCTGCAGTACAAGGGGCTCATACTTCTTTTAGTTTATAAGCTAAATTTAAGGATAAAGTCTCTCGACTCGAGAAATAAACGGACGACATCGAGTATATTATGCAAAACGTTCCATGAGTCATCTTACTCTGTGGCGACAAGTTCGTCACTTTCCGTAAATCATAAGGAATGTTTTACTTATAAAAGTTATAAAACATCATTTATTTTCTCTTCGCCGCTAATTGCATCTATTTTACGCTGATTTTTATATTTACGTCATATTCATTTCTACATCTGGCATTAGATTATTCTACAAAAATATTTTTTGCTTAGAAATTATATTAAATTATATAAAAGACCTTAAAGAGTTTAAGATCTCTCTTAAGAGATGCTTTCAAATTATTACTTATAAAACTTGTAAATTAACACTTATATACTCTTTATAATTATCTATATATATTATCTATATATACAGATTATATTTATCTATATATACAGATTATATTTTCTTTCTGTATATACAAGTGTAAGCATTCGCGTGGTGTCGCGTAATAATAATTTATTCTAATTTTCTGTCTTTTTTACACTCTCAAAGTCGTTGAATATTCATAGGCGAGAGATAAGTGTTTCGCTTCACTTATTCGCATGCTTGTCTTCTTACACGCGTCTCGCGTCTTCGTTAGACTTTCTTTTTCCTCTTAGTCTTCTTCTCTTTGCTTCCATTAATACAAAATTGATATACATAATAAAAATTAGACAATAAAAACAAATTTTCGATATGAGCAAGTTTTAAATTTTCAATTTCTTGTCATGATTTCGTATCGCGATTGTTGGACAAAAAAAAATAAAAATTTACATTTCAAAAAAATAACCTTTTTTATTTTCTAACGAGATATTGCAATTTTATCAGTTTCCAGATTTTTACGTCATTATTTTTTACAACTATGCTATAACAAAAAATCTGAAATCTGTGAAAATCAGAGTATCAAGTATTATCGACGAAACAAAAAATTGGCCAACTCTGTTGGTCATATTGGTATTAAGTAATTAAAAATTTAATTAGAAATCTGTTTAAAAAATTAAGAAATTAAAAATTAAGAAATTAGAAATTAAAAATATTTATAAATTATACAATACTTATTAATGTATTTTATAGAAAATGAGCATGTTATCATATAATAATCTGTATATTATATTAATACAAATCTCATTATTAATAATTGATATTTAGACTACAATCTAATTATGACTTGTTTATTAAGAATGATATAGCACGATATGAAAGGTGCAACAACGTTAAAGAGACGACTTTAGTAATTAACTCCGACAGTGACAAAGCCTCATTTGGGACTAATCATCTGCATGGATACAATTTCACAAACAGACCGTTATCAATGATCGATCATTATCGACGCAAATACGCTCTTCTGTTAACAGTAAGCATTAGTAATAGACTTAATGTTTATTATTTTTCGTGTTTATCTATATCATAAAATTAAACAAAAATAAAAAAAATTTATAATTAAATAACAATGAATTTTACGCTGATACATAATTTTAAGCATAATTTTAAGCTTTTTAATATTTTAATTACATTCCGAAATTACTTTAGTCTTAATTACTGTAGCTTACGAGAATATAAGATAAAGGAACAAACATGTTATCTGGTGAAACGATAAAATGAAAAATGATTTGTCATAAACGATAAGCTAGGAGAGAGGCTGTACTTCACTAATGAAATAACCTAAGATGAAAGAGAGATTGTTGTAGAACTCATATATTCCTGGGAACGACAGATTCGCACGTAAGCTTTGTAATTACGATGTTACGTACTCTCCAGAATTAGTTCCATCTGTCAAAATGTGTCTGGTGTCGTCTCGCTGAATTTAATTTCCAAAAGTGGATATTCTGTCCGACGAAATTAGTTTATGTAACTGAAATTGTAATAAAACGGCGGCTAAAACTTACGTCACAAAAGTTGGAAATATGAAAAAAAAAATCCCTCCAAAAATGTGTGTATATACCATGCGATTTATGAAAGTTGCGTGATTTATAGATCAATTAGAAAGTTACGTAAAGAATGATTCATCGCGTTGCTGAAATTTCCACAGTTCTTCCGTTTTAGGAGGATCATGAAATTTCACATTATTGAAATTTCGTTTTCGTGATGATCGTGATGATCGTAGTTTGAAAAACAGACAGAATTATAGTAAAACCGTGACTGCGTCATGGCGCGAGAAAGAATACTTTCTTAAAGTAAGAAAGACGATAACGGGAATAAAAGTAAGAAACGGCGACGCCTCTTAAGTGAGCGAGCACGCGATAGAGCAGCCTCCTGGTTGGTATATTATTCCAACGTGAAATGAAAAATGAGTCCTTATAAATGCGAGTCTTGTAAAGAGATGGAGCCGGAAAGCTTCACGTCGTATTACCGAAGACGAGAAAGTCGCTGCTGCTGAGCTCGAGTGCGACCAAGTACAACGCCGCGCCATCCGTTTCATTAATAATTACAGCTTGTGTACCCACGAAAATTACTCCCCTTATCCACCCTCGACGAGCACCCACCCTCTTACGTGTTCCGCCAACTCCTTCCTATTTTCTTCCTCGATTCATCTCCTCTCCGTCTCCTCTGTCATGCGCTCGTACCGCATACCTTGAAGACGTACCTTGTCCTCATTCGGTATTGTGTGTTGTGCGGAACTTTACTAGTATTTTATGCTACTAGTATTTTATCACTTAGCATCACTACGCCGCTTGTGTGCCGCGTCAAATCATAATTTGTAATAATACATATGTTGAAATATGACGTGTCGCTCAAAATCCCACGCTAATAGAATTAAGATATGTATATTCCTCCATCGCGGGAAAACCGGTGGTTTTGCTTGAGAGTACGAAAAAGTGTATTGTTTCAAATTGAAAGAAAAATACGCAGTAGTGTAATATATGTAATGTATGTAAAGAAGGCTTTCAGATAAAAACACTTTGACTTTTATATCTGTATTGTGCAAGCTGTCAAAGAACGGTCGCAAAGTAATGATCGCGTAAGATAGATTATTATTATGAAAAGAATAATCTTGGATAAGTATTTGCAAGTGCACGCACATCCAGTAAAAAATTTACGACGTTATTATTTCACTTGTAAGAGCTTTAAGATTTTTAAATAGCTTCGATCTGAGAACGATCGTATCACGATCGTATTTAATGTATCCCCGGTATATATTTTTTGATTTGTTTTGTGCGTTTTGTGCGTTTATCGCATTGTGAATTGAGGATACAGCCGAGAAACGTTCGTCCGCTCGTTGGAGATAGATACGAAGCTGCTGCAGTCGAGTAATATCCGTCGCCTCTCAAGAAAGGCACCTCTGTCGTGCCATAAGCCGCGATATGCGCGAAATCGCGCAGCAGCAGATACGAATTAAGGAGTTAAACTTCAAGGCGACATGACGTCAACGCGACATCCCGATTTGAGCGCATAGATCTTCCTTCACCGGATTTTAATTTAATCCGGACTGTACTTTATATTTTATTTTAATTTTAATTAAAATATTTTACAAATTCAGCAAATAGAAAGTAAACGTTCGCGAGGGATAATTTAATAAAATTTTGATGTTTGTGCGTAACATGAAATAATTTTAATAAATATAAATATAAATGCCAAATGTTTCGCGTTGTAGTTTGTTAGTGTAAATATAAATGTTTAAAAAAAATTATAATTTTCTTTGATAAAAATATTTCAAACTAACTTGACGAGATGAGTCTTTATCAGGATTTATCAGAAAACTCGGGGATATGATGAACTTTGATAAATCATGATCTCTTGCAAAGTACGAATGAGTTCTCAGATTCATCGACTTTAATATATAAGTATATAAGTACATAGGTATGTACATGCTATCGAAATATATACGTACACGTATATATTCTGGCTATATATTGGTTATAGTAGAAAGGTCGTCGAGTCGCGATCCAGAAGTGAGTCTTGCTATCTTAATGGGGTTTCGGGGCGTTAAAAGCTCTTCGACCCTGCACACGTATCCTTCCTTCCTTTCACGAACTAGCGCGGCGAATGATTTCCGACGGATCGAGTATTCGTCGCGTCGCAGAAATCAATCGGAAACGTCAAGGCGTTAATTCGATTCCGCGGATTTACAGCGCGCGGCCAGTCAGGATTGGAAACGGAACGACCCATCAATTTCCTCCTTCACACTGTTCATTATTGATAAAAGAAAAATCTTTACTAATCAAGTTTGGCCATATCTGGCCAGATTAGGTGCCGATGTCGTTTACAGCCAGAAAAATTCTCTGAAATTTTCTTTTCTAAAATTGCATAAAATAAAAATTAAATACAAAATTGGGATACCTCTGGAATAAGAAGAAACAACAAAAATTTTAATATTTTTACTTTAACTGCAAGTGTTTCTATCCAAACAAAATATATTTTAGATTACAATATATATTATTAAATTACCAAATTTACATGACGGTAAAAATATGAATATGTATTAAATTTCGCATGCAAACTATTAATATGTGCATTATTATTCAAAATAAGTAATATAGCTATACATATAGTTTTTCTTTTGTTATAAATTTTATATAAAATATGCACATATAAATTCATTTTTTATATTAAAACGGAAAAATGGAATTTGAATGAAAAAATTTAATTAATTTATCTATAATATCGCATTTATCTATAGCATAGCATCTATAACATTATTGTTTTCTAAGGTTATAAATGCTAAAATTAATTTCATCTGGGTTTTCTGATGCACTCCAAAGTTTTATCAAGATCAACAAATACAATCTCACATATTCGTACAGTTAGCTGTTACGGCACGTGTATAAAATTCCATTTATCCTGAGATTGTTCATATTGTGACAAAAATAATTAAAGTGGCTAATCCGTACATTTCTACATAGACTTTTTATGCTTCTCGTTCTATTTCGAGATTATAAATACGAAAAAAAAAAAAAATAAATAAATCTGATTGAATGGTGGGAATTAAATTGTGAGATGATGGTGGGAATTGAACTGGCAACACATTTTTTTGTATAAATTTAAGCATCACTTTCCTCTCTTCTCTTCTTCGCAGCTATATTTCTTGATATTTAATAAAAAATGTGCCATCGACGTTATGAAAGAAAATGTATGACAAACATAATTATTTCTAATAATTGTGTCTCCATCGACTGTTATATCTCGATATTAATCCGCATAAATCCGTTCTGTGTTTTACAAAATTTCGATGACATCATTACATTACTAATTATAATATTCCAGTTACAATTGATAACAAAATGTCATCGTTATGATTATTTTACTTTGTATTTCATATACATTTTATAATGGAATAGATTTTTGATTAGAACTCGCTCGTTTCCAAACTTGCTAGAATATTTATCTATAATGTTAAATTCATAATTATCAATCAATCGTAATGTCATTGTAATGAGAAACATGAACCGATTGTAATATGTTGCCTAATTGTTTATATTTCAAAAAATATTATATAGTAACAAAATGCCAAACGAATTTCGCATAAATTGAGGAAACGAGAAACGTGAGATGGGGAGCAAGGCTGCTGGACTGCATTGTCCGAAAGTCATCATCAGCATGAACATAACCATAAACATATGCGGATACTGTCCACTATGAGGATGGCATCATGCCAGCTGTTGGAAAGTTTCGTTACCACGATTTTGTACAGGCGCCGAGCCGAAACAACTACGTCGGGAGAAACAAAATGAATGCGGATAAGCAGAAAACTCGCTCGTACACAAACAAATTACATACGGTTATGCTAGCGAAACGCTTCGAAAGCCGAGCGGAAAAAAAAAGCGGAAAAAAGAGCAACAGAAAAGATTTTCGTTCGACGTTCAAGTTTTGCGAATGATCAGTTTAAGGTTCGTGATAGATTGCAATAGTTATATAAGTTGCGATTTAACTTTCGCGTGTTTCCTTCGCTTTTCTAAGAAATTTCGACTTGATTTTAATGAAAATTTATATTTGAAAATTTAAACTGTACTAATTATTTTCGATTCTAACATTGTCCTCATTTTTCTTACTTAAGTAATAATTTAGTAAAATTTTCGTAAAATTGACTTTAAATAAGGACGTTATTTTTATATTTTGATTATTTCTGTATTATGTTAAAAAGAATAATTAGTGACAGAAATTGATATAAACTTGCACTTAACATATATGCAAGGTTAGTTACACATTATACACATGCAAATGATTTTAGATGCAAATGATTTTCTTGTTGTATATTTAGATATTTTTGAATAACATTACCATATTACTAAAAATGAATGTCTGAACGATATATCGTTCGTATATGAGTGGAGTACTAGTGCCGCGAAAACTTGTTGAATCCATTAAATCAGACGAAATCTAGAATCGTATATCTCTTTAGTTACTTTAGTTTACGAACATATTTCTGTCCACCAGACGAAATCATGCGAATCATGATGGGAGATACAGATGAGCGAATACCCGATCGAGGAGGCTTACCGACTGATAAATATCGATGAGACTCAGATAGAATGACGAATGTACATGATCATGCGCAAACGGATATTTCGTCGACGCGGACAACTTGAATTGCATACAAGGGCGTATGTATTTTTCGTGGCATTCGTACGTCGAACGTGTGGTACACGTTCAATTGGCTCGCATCGCGACTATCAAGAGTGCATCGCACGTTCGTCACCCGCGAGCACGCGTGGAGCGCGGTTCGATTCACGCGAGCGGGTCTGCATAGGTCTGTATAGGAAGCACGTTTGCAAGCACGTGTACATTTTGACGCGGAGGGTGTTCCGGAGGAGTAGGCTATCATGCTTGGAGAGAGAGAGAGAGAGAGAGAGAGAGAGAGAGAGAGAGAGAGAGAGAGGGGGGGAGGGGAAGAGAGAGAGAGGAGGGAGGGAGGGGGAGAGAGAGAGTGGGGAGAGAGGGAGGGAGGGAGAGAGAGAGAGAGAGAGAGAGAGAGAGAGAGAGAGAGAGAGAGAGAGAGAGAGAGAGAGAGAGAGAGAGAGAGAGAGAGAGAGAGAGAGAGAGAGAGAGAGAGAGAGAACGTGCAGCGTGATGCGAGTAAATGGAATCGGTGTCAAGACGGAAACTCTCACCAACGCGGAGACGGAGGTAAGGTAAATTGGTACAAGACGGATCATAAATATCTCAGAATAGCGTTATACGTGTGCAACGGTCTTCGTTAAGACGGAGAACGGCACGACTTGCTCATAGATTTCGAGATCCTTCCTCCCCTATGACGCGAATCAATGGCGTGGGCAACTGCTGCAGCCAGCTGTTAGGATGTTGTGTCGATAATGCGGGATCTTATAAAGTCGATTGTTCTCTATACCAATTAAACTTTAATCATACTCTTGGACAGACGTAATATTGAGATGATATACATTGTACATAATACATTTTCATGGTACACGTCTAATCAAATTTTACAAAGTAGCACACTTTATTCACGCGGTACAATGCGTGATTTACAAATATAAAATGTATAATCAATTATACGTCGATCTCTTCAAGACTTTTTCAGAGCGGGATAGATGATAAGCTCAACAACTGCGTGACATGCCAAATATTGATCTCCAAGAAATGATATCTAGATCAAGGACAACAACCTATTGCTCTCGACACAGTTGCATACCACGCGCGCAGGGTGCAATTAATGGTGCAATTTAGCACCGGGGTCGAGATCACTCTCGTCGTTTAACGATACTTGGAGGGTAAAGAAGAAAAAAGGTTACACTAATGTGCAGGAAAAAGATACGAGGAAAATGTGAGAGCGAAATAATTTTGCTGAAATAATAAAAATGGACTGGAATAGGTATCACGTAAGCTTGCCATAGTCAGAATAATATCTTTTTTTGAGAATTAATTTTTCTTCCTTCTTTCGTTGCTTCATCTGCGGAGTGCTTTCATCGCTTCCCAACTTGACTTTTTCAAAAACAATATTTTGCTTCTTCCGAGAATATCAATAAAATACGTATACAAAATGTATATGTTATACTTTGTACGTTACATATTATATATTTACTTAAGTTATAGATACAAGAAAAATAATATATGATTACACACACACACACACACACACACACACACACACACACACACACACACACACACACACACACACACCCACACACACACCCACACACACACACACACACACACACACACCCACACACACACACACCCACCCACCCCCCACACACACACACACACCCACACACACACACACCCACCCACCCACCCACCCACCCACCCACACACACACACACACACACACACACACACACACACACACACACACACACACACACACACCCACCCACCCACCCACACACACACACACAATGATTGTTTGAGATATTTTGTATTACATTTTAGAAACATTGTGTGTATGGTGTGTGCGCGCGCGCATGCATTATGCATACTTCATTAGAAATAGTATATCAATGATTTTTTAATGTCTTGTTATTCATGTTAATTTCTTATTTTTAGTTTTTTTCACGTTGATTTAATATAATTATTAACTTTGTATATGTCTTTAATAATAACAAAATGTTTTCCTTATTTTCTTCATTTTTTTTTTTACTTACAAGATGTTGCAGGATAAGTAAAGACGTGATGTGATAAAACAATTGCTGATAATAGATAGGTTTGAAATAATAGATAGGCTCTGCGTGTAGAACGTCGACGTTGACAGGATAAGGAAATAGTTACTAGATACCGACATTTAACATCCTGTCGTTTTCAAACAATTTCAATGCATTCACGATAGAGTGTTGGCTTTCTGCATTATTCAACAGCATCCTTAACCGGTTGAAATTTTGTCGGTGGCATCAGGTGTCGATGAAACCTTCCACATGGCATTCGTGATAAAATCGTTGTTTTGAATGTTCGTCTTTATGTCTAACTATTTGTGGGGATAATAGAGGAATAAAATAAAATAAAACTTTCTATTGTACTTCACATTTTATTTGAGATATTTGACATTTCAAATGAAAATCCTATCTCTCTAAAAAAGTAAATAAAATAAAAATGTAATAATAAGCAATTAATAAAATAACAAGCGAATAATAAAATTGAGCAAGTATTAGTAACGTTGTTGCTCAACTTATTTACCTTCAAGTAAATACAATTTTTTACATTGACAACGTTAAGACCTATTGTCAAATGTGTACTCAAGAGTTCTTTCACTTTTTTTTTTTTTTTTTTTGCATCGATCGTGCATCTTTGTGTGATCGTCCCGAGTGCCTGCCTTGACACTTTCGAAGGTGAAAAATGCGTGGATTATATCCTCGGTGAGTCGCGCGTGCTCGAGCACGCGCGGCGCCGTTTCTTCCCACTTCGTGTCTCGCAATCTCCTTGTAATTGGAGCTTCTCGCATCACCCCCCCCCCCCCCCCCGCTGCTCCGCGACTTCCTTGTGATTGAAACGGCGTCGTGTATACGACACGCTGTTTGGAATTCACGAGCAAAATTGGTTCTTGCGTACACATTACCTACGAGACAACCCGCAATCACGCACTCATTCGCGGCCAAGTATTCTCTCATTGTCGTATTGTCAAATGTAAAATTTATTAAATTACAATTCAAATAAATTGCACGGTGTGAGGTCTCATATATATATATATATATATATATATATATATATATTTACTATTATATTTTTGTAAATTATTTAAGAAAAGAATGACACAAGTACTCAATTTTCGTAATTTTGATTTAAAAATTGCATCGTATCAATATCGATATTTTTTCATTCAGATTTAATGCAAATACTTCAACAATAACATCGCATGATAATTTTTATCTTCAATTTTTATCTTTAATTATTACTTTCTATTATTCTTTTTTCTTTTTATCGCTCATGAAATTTCGAGAAATTTCTTCAATTTTGCATTGTGATACAATTGGATGTTAAAAGTCGCAACCAATTTCATCACAGATACTTATTTCAAAGACACTCGAAACACAACTCCACTGTTGAATAAAGAATTTGTATTGGAATTAGTTTCGCATTACTTTTGTTTGTTTGAATCAAAATTATAGACAGGTACTGGAGAATGGGACAGAGTTTCAGAGCACTCAAAGACTAGTTCGCCACAGAGCGAATTTTCTCTCTGTAATGATAAGTAAAATATACGCAACTTCCCGTTTATAACTTTTACAATACAATAACAGAAATATTAATTTTCAATAAAAATTTAATTTTTATAACATATATTGCATAATACTATATACATATTTGATATGTTTTAAAATATATATATTATGTGACACAGATAAAATAATATAGCAAATTTATTATTATTTATTCATGTTTTCATATACACAAAATATTATATTTATATGTATCATTTAGTAATTTTCCTTCACACTACAATGTATGTACAATGTAATATTACCATAACTTAACGAAAGTTGTAAAAGTTAAGAAATTTATTCTGGAGTGATTTCTACATATCTTAGAATAAAGCGTTAAAACTTATCGTTAGATCAAATCGCTTGTAAAGAAATCACTTTCATGAATGTGACGAACGATTGTGGTGCCAAAGGGAAAATGTAGATTGCTGGTCAAAATGACAATGAAATCACTGGAACTTCGCAGGAAATAGGGACACGTGCCATATCAAATCATGGCAGTGAACATCGTTTGTCTTCTTGAGGTAGCAAGCCTCGAGATGTGTAAAGGTACGTGTTCGTCTCTAGAAAATGAAAAGAACTTAAGACGAATGAATTCTCGTAATAGAATAAAATCAACAGCATGACAGTTTGTCGGATCCATTAGACGCTTTTTCGCACAATCCACGAAATAAAGCGATATCGATTCGAATATGTATTCCGTTTCTTGACAAAGTTTTTTTGCTTCAAAAAAATTTCGTCCTACGATACTCGCGTTTGTTTTTCGATTAGAATCTTATTTATCACTGAAATTAATGACGTTAAAACCATCTCAACCATCTTTATTTTATAAGACGCTTTAACAAAAAAAATTTCACATTAATTACGTTATTACGCAAAATAAATTATCAATTTTCGCAGTATCATTTACCAATAGAAATTTGTCATTGTTCAAAGCTCTAAATATTTACGGCTGGAAATTACAATCGACCAAGCGTGTGACCAAAAATTGATATTGACTTACTGTCCTCGTCTCGCAGTTAGGAGTTGGATTCTCTTTTGACAGTAGTGGCTTAATGCAAATTTCACGGGACGACTGATGTCATAAAAGCCGCGGTTTAGATATCAATTTATCACCGCTTTCTGTGCCCGGTAATATCGCATTATTTCCTACCCTTTCTAGTCCTCGCGGCCTGCAACAATGGCGATGGGCAATCAATAGCACTCACAAACCCCCCGCCCCTCTCTTTCGTGCACCTCCCTCTATACTCCCTCAACCCTGCCGCATCGTTCAACCTGAAGGGAACTTTTGGTCATTTTTCATCCTCGTGTCCTATCGACGGCCGACATTACAGTATGAAGACTGACGTGCATGCCATCGATGTGCGAGCTATGCACGCATTACTGCTTCTATTCTTTGTATTAACCAGGGAGAAGTGGGAGAGGCATCGCAGCTGCGAGATAGATAGGCGAATTAATTTCGTTAAAATTAAAATATTTACAACATTAGTGGTATGTTATTTTTAAACCTCTTTTGCCACGATGATTTTCACGTAATTAAAAAAAAAAAATAAATGAATTTCATTATACAAAAGAATGATTTTTCTATTCTGTTGCATATTTATTACAATTTACACGATTGATAATACCGTTTAAAATTATTTAAAACTGATAAAACTAATTGTATCAATTAATTTAATCCGAGCGAGAATTTAAATGAATATCTCGTTACATGCAAACAAATTAGGATATTTAAAAACAAAAATTCTTTGTATGATTATAATTATAATTTTATACATATTTTATTTTACAAGATAATGATATTTTACGAATATTTATCTTGTCTAAAGCTTTATTGTAAATTTCAATCACGGTTTACTTTGAAGAAAAAAAAAATCGGATATATGATAGTGTCATAAATGGTGACTAAAAATAAAAAACAGATTTGAGATATGAGTCCAAGAATGATTCATGCAATAAAAAGCAAGAGTGCATATAAGCCGTGGCTGTTAGTTCGTAGCCTAGTCACGACATAGGTAGGTTGTGGCACGAGGTGGGTTCCATGGAGGACAGGGCAACCCGGAGACTGGAGAGACTGCATTATGCATCCAAAAGTGGTTGGCTACACCCAGCTGCGATTGGACTCCTAATGTGATCCGTGCACAGGGAGTACGCTTTCTCGTAGAATATTCGACGTCTGATAGAGTGCAAAAAAGTGCCATCTCTGTAAGATTAGTACTCTATTATCAGAAATCCAATATTATCCATAAAGTTTCTTTTCAGAATTTTAATGTACGTGATATTTCAAAAAGAGTATAAGATACAAAAAGTATAAGATATAAGATCAGTAAAATATAAGATCAAAGGTATAAAGGAATTCGACTTTGTGTTTTAAGTTACATAAAAATTAATATTTACTTTATATATATGTGTGTGTGTGTGTGTGTGTGTGTGTGTGTGTGTGTGTGTGTGTGTGTGTGTGTGTGTGTGTAGTATATAATAAATTATATATACACACACACACATATATATATATATATATATATGTATATGTATAATTTTTACGTATATAATTTCACAAAACTTGAGTTTTAATATTTTTTGAATTTTGAGAGAGAGAGAGAGAGAGAGAGAGAGAGAGAGAGAGAGAGAGAGAGAGAGAGAGAGAGAGTGAGAGAGAGAATCACGAGCAGAGAATCTCTCTGTGCACTCGTGTGTAATTATTCGAGAGCATGTACAGGAACCATCACGACACCGTCGACAGATCCTGTCGAAGGCACCACCCGGCTCAATCTTGAAGTCCCACGATTCGATTCAAACCAGCGACTCAAACCACTTCCGATATTTCACTGTAGGAGACGAGACCTACTCAAGTATCGTCGTGACTTTGCTATTCCTAACGTTGGCTGATCTTTACTTCTGGCAGTCTTTTTGCATCGCTGACTACGTCTACGCGTATCGAGCTAGAGATTCATATATTATATCTGCACGAAAACTGTCGAGTTTCACACATTTGTAAGTTATTCGTACGTACATATAGCTATATATAGCTCTATATATATATATGACCTGTGGTTTTTCGAACTACTTTAAAAATATGAAAAAAAGGCCGAACTCGAAAGACCACATGTGGTACCGTATTTTACGTAAACCACTAAGAGTTAATATTAAAGTTACTCAGTATATTAAAAAATAAAACAAAAATATGTAAAGTAACTATCACAACATAAATAAATTGTCCCATATTATTAAATAATAAATATAAGTAATATATATATTTAAATATATCTTTTTTATGGCAATTATAAGTAATTTAAAAACAGAATGTTTATAGAATAAAATTGTATAATATGTGATGTATTTAATATATAATGTTGTCACTTTTAAAAAATAAGAAATATTAAAATATCAGAATTAAAATTAATTTATTTAATTAATTTAAAAAAAGAATATGTAATAAAATTACATAAAAAAAAAAATAAAATCACAAAAGATTAATTTATTTGTTTATAATTCAAAACAACACAATGTTCACAATTGCAATAAAAATAATTCAGTTATAAAGTCAATGATTTGTCTCTGATTGATTAAGTGACACTCATCTGTTATCAATTTCATTGATCAACCGAAGTCATTCTTGTGAGCGTCTAAGCAAACACAAATATCACGAAATAAAATTGAAATAACGATTTATTTATATAAATTATAAAATAACATATAACATAAGTTACTTATTTGCAAAGTAAAAATAAAACATACATCATGTGTGTACATTAATGTAATAATTATTAAACTTATTTAAACTGACAAATGCTTGCGAATCAATATAAAACACATGTTTAAAAAATTTGTCTTTTTCAAAGGTATATGTTCCTACAGATAAACAGATCTCAATGCACACATATGTGTACAAATATTATTAGAATAAACTTTTTAAATTTCTTTTAAATTTAACAAATATAATTATAATAACTACGAGAATTTGTACTTCTCTAAGAGAATTATGAAAATGTAGTCGTTCGAGTTGCCCCGAACCAAACCGATTTGCAACGATTTGGTTCCAATCTCATTGACGGTCAGTGCGGTCGTTACACCGACTAAAGGAATTGAATTAATTGATGCCCGGCAGCGCTTTACCCTGACCGAAAGCAGGTCATGACGTCACAAGCGGAATATTGTTCTTATTATACAATTCTCTCTAGTTCTCTCTCGAGTTACTGTAGATTTAAACAGTTAACTAATTTGCATGTGTGTACATAGAAAGTAAAGCTGCAGCAAAATGTACATTTTATTAAAAATACTATTAAACATATATAGAAGAACAATATTATCAAAAACAATGCCTTTAAAAAAGTTGTAAATATTATATTAAATTTTTATCTCTGCACGTTCCCTGCGGTATCTGCAAAATAACTTTTGAGATACTTTTACTCATTAAAATTGTTCATTGATAATTAGAAGTGTATATGTGAGCACGATCGTTTCAATTAGTCATTTAAATTTATAAATTTTTATCACGCAGAAAATAGCAAAGTATGCGACGATGTGCCGCTATCGTATACGGAATTCATCATAAACACAGACTCGTGAGCTTGAATTTTAAACGAGCTTCGTTAATTTATTTATGCGATCGCCATAGCAACGATATCAAATTATGAAATCTCGTAGTTCACATTCTGAATTTATATAAAATAGTTTGAAAATTATTATGATTCTATTGCACGCGTAATTACGTGAAAAATTTAATAAATCGCTCGCGAATTAATCTCTTCTGCTGTGACAGAATGGACATTCATCATGGAAAGAAAAAGAGGCAAAAATTGAGTACAGAGAAAGTATATCGGAACGAAAGATGTACACGCAGAGAGAAAATTAATGGGCGAATGGCAACGCGATGGGCGATGAAGTGGGAAAAGTTTCCGCGGCTAAAAGTCTCTCTTACGCATTTCAATATCGCTGCTCACAAATCTTTGCTTCGCCCCCCGTGGGCGAAAAAGTTACCGAGGCACTGACATCGTAAGACGTTTCAAGCCTGAAGGATATGACAAATACTGGTGTATTACATTTTTCCGTCAGAGTTACATGGTATATGTGTATGTACATATCTGTCTCTGTGATGTATGGGTTCATAAGTAAATTATCGATGAGAAATGTTAATTTACTAATATTACAGTATTAGGCAATATCTCAATTTAATTATTAATAATAATAATATCATCGTGTATTAATTAATAACATAATTCAATATATTGTATAAGTAATATAAATTGTAATACAATAATTTAAAATTAGTCTAGTCATAGTCTATTTTATGGCATTAGACAAGTATCAATTTAAGCTTCAGGAAGTAAAGCTTCGCGTTCGACGTTAATGTATATAACCATCTCCTTTTAGTAAAAGCCGTACCCTTTAGGTTACAGCTAATGCCACTTTAGCAACGAGTTATATATTCTCTCACATCGTTATAGGTGCTCTCAAATACGTGCAGCTTAAGTCAGCAGAATTTGATTTATTCATGTCTTAGCGTTAAGACTTAAATACATCATATATCTGTATGTTGAAGGTATTGCAGCTAAAACTTGCAAAGGCATACTGGAACACAAAATCGTTTAATCTTAAGTTTGTATGAAAGCATCGCGAAATTACCATGACTGACTTTTAACCTTGTGATGCTTGCAAGAGCTTCAAAACTTTATAATTACATCAGCATGTCAGCATTCGTAATCACATACCAATACACTCTCTCTAGCTTGTCGGGCTTGTTTGTAAAATTTATTCTAAATTATTTTTTTTTTTAAGTATTATTCGCCTAATCACTTTAACTATCATTACTGCCCGTTCGTTTTATAATGTAAATAACGATAACTTTTTAATATCACTACTCCTATATTTGAATAATGTCCATAATTTATATAGATACAATTATAATTACAATTTTATTTAATAATAATTCTTAATTGTAATCAATAATAATAATAATAATAATAATAAAATTAAAAAATATACGAGCTCTATGATATTTTGGAAAAGAAATACATTTTTTTCCATTAACTTAACGCACGTTCTCAGAATTCAGCGAGCTAAACCGATTTACAGAAATGGCATTTCTGCTCCTAGACGTTACATCACCGCTTAGCTGAACGCTCTTGGCTAATTCAATTAGAGTTAGTATTAGATGATGTCGCGGAGGGATGATACAAGAATTAGCCACCTTGATAGTAGCAGATCATATTAGAGGAAGGCAGTTATACTCGACATTTCCTTAAGTCACTTGTGACACATTCTGCTGCCTGGTTTGTTACTGAATGCAATATGAAAAGAGAGTTCACAACGTTGTGCATGCTATAGTGTTTTTTATTGAGAAAGATGTGAATCAGTATCTTTACATACCCACGTAATAAATCTTATTTCTTTTCTTTACGTTAAAAATTTTGCCTGCACCTATTAATTATTTAGTTGATAAAATTATTATTTTCAACAAAATGGCAAAGTTCAAAATTGATTTTTTTCCAATTCTTTTCAATTTCCGACATTCGAAGATGTGTGTAAAAAAAAGTTGTCTCGCATATATAATAAAATATATTTCTACATATTATTTCTTTTTATTATTGAGATTACTTAATTCGACGTACTAATTTACTTTAACTGGCGCACATACATTTTACAGTCTTCATTCTTTTTTATCTTAATTTCTTATGACAAAATAAAATTTTTCTTAAATTTGATTTCTTCATCTCTTACCGAAGAACAAATGTTGGAATTTAATTATATTCCTTTTCTCTTTAGTCATCTTATTCTCGATTTCATACGGTAAAAGCTCATATTCTATCTGAGAGTAATCTTCGACTCTCGAGCGGGATTATCCGCCTTGCAAATAAAACTTTGCGAAGCTTGCACGGAGAGCAAGGATGGCTACTTCCTGTAAGTCGGAGGCAAAGCGCTCGAAAATCTCCGATTCCTGTACGCGGATACGCGGAGAGTAAAATCAAAGCTAGCGCAATAAAAAATCAAAGTCAACGAGACTGCGGTGCAAGGGAGGAGGGGGGGGGGAGGGAGGTAGGGGGTCAAGGACTCTTTCTCCGCTTTGACGTCGAACGAACGTCTGGCATATTTCGCTCCGACGTGCATTACCGTGCTCTTCCGGTATCCCACGAAAGCACCACAACGAGCGAAACTCCTGAAATATTCACGATAAAGAAAAAGCACCTCTGAAGTTGCGAGCTTCGTACGTTGTGGCTTCCTGTGGTTTTGCCATTCCACTATCGCTCGAGAAATGAAAAAAATTCATTCAGCGTTGATCTCGGCAGTCTTAGCAGGAGAAAAACCAAAATACTCTCCAAGTCAGATTTCCTTATCTTTAATCCAGAATTTCTTTCATTTTTTTTTTTCCTCTTGTATTTCATTGCAAGAGAGCATTGTCTCGCAACGTAACCAAGGATATAGTAAAGGCTCAATCGATTAATTCGAAATGAAGCAATACTACGTTTAAAAGAAAGCGAATAAAAGTAATTAACGTTTAGCGGCGGTGCTCGTTTGATAATTTAATCAATTTGCAAATTTCGCTTCGCTCCGTAAAATCGGCCCCATAATCTGTTAGTGAAGTTAGTAGGAGCGTGCTTTTCCTAAAAAGCTTTGAGGAAATTTATGAATTCTTGAGCGCAGTCTCGTTGTTGGCACAACGATTCATCGCAGACCTTGCAGCCACCTACCCTTCTCATACTCCCTTTAACGTTATTGGAAAAAACGATCTACCAGATAAATTCCCCGAGAGCACGTTGCGAGCGAAACGGCTCGTCGCGGAATAAAAAGCATATGCTTCGAATCGTTGCTACGACATCTACGATTCTATTCGCTAGCTTTTTTCGATACGTATCATAATCATACGGGATCATAATTTCGATGCGACACCCGCTACGAAGTGTTTCTTTCTCTCTCTGATTCATTCTGTCGATCGATCGTTTCCTTCGATCGTTTCACGTGACAAGCATCACAAAAATTGGTATATCCTAAAGTCTCAAACAAGTTTTATTACATGAAAGTAAAATTAAATTATGAGATTGATTTAATTTTTACCTGAACAAATTCGGTCGAAATACAATATATATATCGTTAAATTATTTGCCAGTTATACAAAATTAATTAACTAATCGCGCTTTATGTTGCGGTAAAAATGACATTATTTGTACGACGATTTGAGTTGTATTACACCGTTTTATTGTACGCCATTCCACTTTCATTCACTCTTTCATGAGGAACAATAAAGGGATTCGAGTCATACATTGTGTCTCTAATTTTCTGTCGGAACATCCGTTATCTTGTAGTGCTGGCAAACACTAGTTAAGCAAATGCCGAGACAACTTATCTGGATTTAGGATGAGCAAAGTTATACAAAGATTCTAAGGATATTACGGTAAACGACACTTTTGCATTCTCATAATTGCAAACTCGCGTGTTATATTTTTCTACATCTAATCGTTCTACAATTACATGAAGAAATATTCTATATATATTTTTTGCTAGTAAGATTAATATAAAAAAAATTTAGTATATTATACTTGAAATAAAGATAAATAAATATTATTACTTGTCATTCTACCTATTGCTATTCAATAATTGTATTGGTAAAGAAATCCCATAAATAATTGTTGAATGCATATAAAAAGGAAAATCATTTCAAAATGTATAATATAACATTTTGAATTATCTAATGAAAAGTAATGCGTGAAAAGTAATTCAAAGAAAGTTAGCGCAAAATTCGCACAAGAATCACGATTTAATTCCAATCAAATCTAATTGTAGTATTATCTTTCTAATTCAGTTTATTCTATCAGAATATCCGAGTAATGATCAATATTTATGTAATTAATCGTTTAAATATTTCTTATAACATTTTATGAGTATTTTTATAAAGAAACGTATCACGTTTCAAACTTATTATGCTGCCAAACTTATCAATATTATGA